>NW_024581137.1:33251630-33449672 GCF_017639235.1 Corvus kubaryi | reverse complement strand
GCTCAGATATCTGATAGGGAGCCAGTTCTGGAACCAGGACTAAGGTGAGAGCAACTTCAGCCAGTGGCAAGAGTTCTTGTGGTTTAGAGAGAGGAGTGGACACCCTAAGGAGCCCGACTACCCTCAGAATGGAGGAGGGGAATGGCAGGAGCAAACAGCTCAGAGTGGAGAGGAAAAACAGGTCACAAATTTTGACAGCATTTGTCAACCATGTACATTTTCTACCCTATTGCAGTATTTGTGTGTGTAAAACTCCAGTCACTAAATCTGTTGTCCTCACCTCTTCTTAAAGGACATATGAAATTAGTTGTCTTACAGAGAGGAGCTGTATCTTTGGGGAAGAAAATGGTGTCCTGTTGTTTATAGCCCTGGATTTTTTTTTCCTTCTGTTTTTTTCTACATATCAGGCTGTGTGATGATTGTGGGCAAATTTCAGTGTGATCTGATCCTGAGTAGAGCACACATAAGGCAGTAACTGCATAATGGAAACTTAATTCTCTCTTGTTTTGTGAAAAACCATTAATGTACTGTAGCAGCTGCCTATCAGATACAGGAGTACAGGTCTTTGTGACCTAGAATTTCATCTGCCAATTTGCAGCCAGTTGAATCAGTATGTGGTAACACAGCCCTGTGTGCATGGGATGGGTTGGTTCATTGGCTTGTTTTGTAGGGAGACATCAGGGTGACATTAGTTTGTGCTTTTCTCTGAGTACTGAGTTCAAAGAGGAGGTGATAAGGAGTATGGCTAGGAATGGGAAAGAATATCAATATGACTGTTTCAGGTCTCATCTTCACAAAATTCCTCATGTTCAGGGTTCAGGTCAGTGCATCTTAAAACAGAATTTACAAAAATTGTATGACCTCACCTACTTTTAATACTTGCAAGAAATTCAAATACTTGGATGGATTCTTTGCATTGACCAAGCCAAATTTTAGGTTTTTCATAAAATTACTTTCTCCATGGTAGTTTTTCACGCTAGTTTATGGAAGTCCCTAAAGAGCTGTCATCCAGACTAATACAGTTTGCATCCACAGAGGGCTTCTTAAACACAGCAACTCAGCATTGTGTACTAAGTGTCTGATTCCCTGGGGCTGATGGAGTGAAAATGAATGCAACTTTCTCGTGAGGAGAAAGCAAAAGACAGAAAACTAGTTGCAGTGTTGAACCCTTAGGAAAAAAATGGAGGAAAACTAGGAATATGTATTAATCTTTAGTTTCCTACAGCCTACTGGTAATCACAAAAATGAGCATTTCCTAATATAATAACTTGTTTTGGTTTTTTCCTTGGTTTTAAGAACTTCTTCATGTTTTTGATATGTGAGGTCTAGCACACTTTTGAAACTTTCCGTGTTGATTTGTCTCATGTCTGGAGTGAAGACTACATTTAGATCTGAAATACTGTCTCCTGCTTTTTCATGGTGGAAAGCAGGACTGATTCTATGATAGGGTAGGCTTCCACAGGGCAGCTGAGCCACTTAACTGTCTAAAGAAAGGGTCACCCTGCTTCTTGCTCCTGGAAGCAGGATTACTTTCCATCACTTGTGTGCCAGCTCTGCCAGCTAGCTCATTTGACATCTCTGATTTAGCTCACTAAGCTGGCAGAAAACTAACCCAGCAAAATAGGGAGTATGTGTTTATCTTTTTTTTAGCCAGTTCAGTGAGCTCAGGTGGCTCACAAGCATTTGGGAGAATTTGGGGGCCACCACAAAAGAAAGAGCAGGAACACCCGTACTGAGAGGAGAGGCAGGACTGCTCCCTTTGGCAGCACTGCACTGTTAGCCTGACTCAGCCATGTTGTGAAAGCTCACCCTTAGGTAATAATGTTCACACTACAGGTTGACTGACAGTTCTTCAAATAGTAGCCAGAAGGGAGTTACCAGCTGTACGCCGTTTGTTTTTGTAGGGTAGCCTTGTCTGTTTTCGGTGTGTAGTGTTTTGAAACAGATACTTATTCTATTCTAATCGTGTTATTGCATGAAAAAGTTCTGCAGAAAAATTACATGTGCAGGGCAGACCTGTCTGGGAGCTTGATGTTGAGCAAGTGGATAAGGAGCCTCAGAACATGGAAAACTTTGTACTTTAGTTTCTGGGAAAATTTGCCTGTTGCATTTGGAGGAACTCAGAAACCCTTGTACTTGTAGTCTACCAAGCGTTGCAAGCTTGTAAGCCTGAGCCAAGAGCGTGGTCCTTCATCTCTGTACATTGTGAAGTTTTTACCAGAAGATCTGGTAGCCCTTGTTAATGTTTACACATCACCATGGATCTGAAGTGCCCATAAGCCTGGAGTTTCACTGAAACCTTGGCTGCAGAGTTCGAAATCTACCATGGCTCACCCCTTCAGCTCCCCAGGGCCTCTGCAGAAGTGGGTGGGTGGTTGCCGTGTCAGGAAAAAAGAAATGCTCTTTTTTAAAAACTGCCCATCTGCCTTTGTGCTCTTGAAGCTGGCATGATCCTACATGCGTGCTTTGGCTCTACTTTTTTTGCAAATTGAAATCTTTGATATTCAGCTGGAAAATTCCATTTCAATGTAGAGTTTAGGGAAGGCACTGATTTACAGTGTAGGTATAACTTAACATAAGCATTTGTAGCCCTCAGTTTCACACCATGAGCAGCTGATGATAAAACGTACAGCTGCTCTGCCTTCTTCATTTTCTCCACATATAAAAGGAATATAGTACAGAGTCCTGGCAGATTTTTTCTTTAAAATGAATTATTCAAGTACTGCACAATTATTATGGGTTTTTCTCTTTGCTTTGTCGGCAGTGTTAATGTCACTTTTTGGTGTACATGCAAACATTTGGGCATTTCACTGAATGATACAGCCAAAAACGTATCAGCTGGACTTCTACATCTTTAATCTTTGTAAATGGGTGTTTTAATGTGGTGGGGCTTTTTTAGACTTTGTAAAGCAAATTCCTCTTTTCAGGAATTTTTATTCATCTCTTTTTCTCCTCCCCAAAATAACTTCTGCCCTGCTCTTTCGATACTTTTAAAGAATTATTCTAGTTCTTTTTTGTGGTGATAATTCAAATTTTTTTCCTAATAGATCTGTACTATTATGTTTGTGTAATGCAAAAATGCAGTTGAATAGGTAGAAAGGTTTTAAAGTAATGAAGCCAGACATACTAAAAATCTGTGAATATTTAATACTAATCATGTTGTTGCCTTTAAAGTCAAGGAATCTAGCAGTAATATGTTGTTGTAATATGTAACATTTCCATTTTGTTTGCACACAAGTCAAGAGTAATCCAGAAGCTCTGTGGTGCAGTTTCTTCTACAAAGCTGGCTTTAGAATAAAGTCCCCAGAAATACTAAACCAGCTTAAAGCACAAAAATTAGCAGAAAATAACACTTTAATCCTAGTTAATCCACATTATTGACCTATGTGCTCTAAATAAATAAATAAAATTAAGTAGTCCTTTAATCATCATTGTGGAGCTGGTTATTCATGAGAGAGGTCTGATCCAAAGATCAGCTACTGTGCAGGCTTCTGTCCTTTCTCAGGACAGGGTAAATGGATTTATGTTTTAGTTTGTGAGGAGACTTGGTTGGTTAGTTTCAGATCCCTTCATAAGTCTGAAATTAGAAGATGGTACTAATATAAAGGAATTAACAGTGTAAGTCAAAAGCAGTTTTTCAAGGAGTTATGGAAGCAGAGATATTTTGTCCTATTGAATAATTTGTTGAGATTTCTTTTGGCTGTAGGTTTTCCTTTTTTAAAATATTTAAAACCTCTCTGTACCAATTTTAGGTATGTTTATAAAGTTGTGCATATTACTACAAAAAAATCCAGAGAATTTATACTTTTTAGAGAAAAAAAACCCTATGCTGTTCAGGAATAGTCTGCAAGCATGTGTCAGAAATGCAAAAGCAGCAGTGGATGTACCATAAGGTTTTCTGCTCAGAATTGACATTATGTAGTCACAGTGACATAAGATTTCCAGGCTGCTGTCTAGAAAATAACTTCCAAAAAAAAAGCGGGGAGGGAATCTTTTTGGAACCACAGTAGCCTTCTAAGAGAATCTTAGGTATTGTGATTTAACTTTCTGCATCAGTTGTATTGTGTGTGTATGTCATGCAGACGTAAGTGTGTTTCAGGGTATCTATAAAACGTTGTGTGTGGTCCTTATGTTTTAGATTAATTCTGCTTAACTTTGTTTCAGGGGTTTCCATGTCTCTGAGAGGATAGTAGCATTTGGGTATGAAATGATTATTACTGTGGAGATTTCTCATAACTATGCTACATAAAAGTTACCTTAAATTAGTGTTCTGTCCTATTATCAATTCCTCTCCCACAAAGTATTAATTCAGCTTTCTGGTACTTTCAGAGCTTCTAGAAGACAAAAGGTTCATAACAGCTAACATGAATGTTGTAGGCAGCTTCTCACGTGAGGGCTGGTTATTGGGATAAGGCTGTATGTGATGATCAGTTCATTTCAGTGCATCATGGGACAAAGATATAAGTGGCCCTAATATGAGTCAACTGAATGATTGATTTACAAACTTTTAGGTGGGATTTTCCCCCTCTTCCTTTTTCTAAAAAATGTATTTCTTGTTTCAAGTAGCCAAAATGCTATCAAGAGAGAATAAAACACAGCATTCCCCGGAATAGTTTATCAAGGACCTCCTTGAGGATCTCCTAGTCCTTCTGCCCTTCTAGAACAGCCCTGAGCATTTCCCTGCTTTATTACAGTGGCCTCTCTTGCCTTCCCTTCATTCCCAATGACCAAACGCAGCAGTATTTGCCAATTGACCAAGCAGGCCAAGAATAACAGAGCAATGGGTTTTTCCTGCAGCTGGGGCATTACTCCTAGTCTCTTTTTACTACCCAGCTGCAGATGGTTATATTCTGTAAATATCTAAATATCTCCAAGCCTTCTATCTCTGTGCCAGATTCAACTACATTTGACAACGTTTTCCTATGTTATCAAGGACAGAAGATTAGTCATGTAAATCTCATTCCATAGGCAACCAGCTTAAATTTGCATTGTTTGTTTTCTAACATAATTTACAATTATGTAGCAAGCTTCGTATGTAAATATCAGGCTATCAGCACCTCAGTTTTTGACAGGCAAATAATTTTAATGCATGTTGGACCTACTGAAATGCACGTTACACAGTGTAACCAAGAGACTGAACAGGCAGACCACAGCAGGTTTTTAAGTGCTAGGAAAATCTTTGTCCCCATCAAAGTGGGCTCCAGTGTGTGCTGTTTGCTTTCTGCACAGGATTGCCTTTAGAACCACATCATTAATAAAACAGGAGGAGGGGAGTTTTAATGTCATAGTTAAGTGAGGATACCAAAATAATCTTAATTTCATAGTGAAAAGTGGAATGTTATAATATATCTATTTACTTTTGGAAAACAACTGAGCCTGTAATCTGAGACAGGTTTTATAGATGGGATTAAGTAGTGACAAGGAAATGATGCTGCTAAAACATGTTAAAGAGGAGGTTGCTTGCCAGCGCTACTCTGTGTGAGCTGTGCTCTTGTCTTCCTCTGAGTTTGTTGTTATTACTGACGTTTCCCTAAAGCCTTTTGCTGTTCATCAGGAACTGAGAAGGTAAAGAATTTTATTGTTTTGAGATTAAACGTTTTATCATCCTCACAAGCAAAATAAGAAAACGCAGGAAGGATTTTGAAGATCGTGACTGTTCTATTATCTCAAAGGTAAACAGGAGAAAGTTAGGCAACAGAAACAGAAAAAATAAAGGGAAACAATGTTGTCTTTATTTCCGTCCCTTGGAAAAATGGTCTAGTGGAAGATTGTAATCCTGGAAGAAAATTTTGCTTGCAAACTGATGCTTCTTTTGCACTTGTTGCACACCAGCCTATTGATACAGCAGAGTTGGATTATGTGAAGTGTAGACCTCTTCCACTACCAGCAAGCAGATTTGAGAGTGAAGTGGAAAGAGATTATATGAATTAACATTAAACTGTTCTAAGTATCTAAAAATTTAAGTTATTTTTTGATTTATTCCTAGTCTTAGAATAATATACTTGTTCTGTGGGATGATTAAGCTGGTCTAAATGACCATGACAATCAGGTATCACTGAATGATTATGTCTAAAATAAAAAGAGAGGTAATCAGTTTATAAAACTTTTCAAAAAAGTAAATTAAATGGTTTGCTTCCCTAGAAAGGTGTGATTCACTTGGCCTTGGAAGATTACATTTGTTTTGATATGAAGAGGAGGGGCTTAACTGACAGATGAAGTGAATGACAGGAAGATTTAGAGGTTCTCTAGGAATGTCAAGAACTGTGACTTAATGCATGAAGAGACTGGCCTATGGCATCTCATCTATGCCTTCCATGCAGATTTGCTGATACTTATTTTTAGGGCCAATGTTCATGATAAATACCAGCATACAATAGATACATGGGGGGCTTATCCACACAGTATCAGTTGAACATGGAACAGTAGTGAATAGTTTTGAGGTTTCCCTGAGGCACTGGCACACACACAGAGATAAGCACAAATCTTGGGTCAGATGACTTAGAGGATGTACATTTCTCTTATTTAGCTTTTTCTTTCAACTTTTTCGTCATAAAATGACTGAACATTTCATAAGCCCTTACTTGGATCTATATTGTTGATTGCTTCAATCCTAAGGTTGTATTGAGTAGCTGGTAAGTCACATCACTTGCTCACTCTGATAGCACAACTAGATAAGAAAGGTGTGGCAGCATCTAAGGTAATGAACTCTAGAACAGAACTTCCAAATAGCAAAATGGAAAAACGAGATCTCTGGAAAGATGCTGTGGTGAGGGGGTTCCGTGTTCTGGTGGACTACTGAGAAAGGCTGGCATGCACATATAAGGGATGAAAAGTACTTGCACGGATACATCACACCAGAAAATCAGAATGAGATTAATTCCTGGCATTTCGTTATGCTTGACATGAAAGTCTCAGAACTTAAAACCGAAGTAAAATAACATGTGGCTCATGGACAAATTTCTACAGCTTGTTTTGAATGTGACTGTGAACCTGAAGGTAACATACAGTAGAGGGATAGATAAAACTGAGAGATGCTGAGGAATCTCTGTCTTTGGAGCCTCAAAATTCAGCCAGATAACCTGAGGTATGTAGTTCCTTTCACTTTGAAGCTAGCCCTGCGCTTAACTGGAGGCTGAACTAGTGTGATCTCCAGGATTCCTTCCAACCAAAATTTTGTTACACAGCTTTGGCTTTGGATTCACCAGCTTTCTGAAAGAGTTGGGCACCTCTTAAAAGAGTATTTTCAGTGGGGGTCAGAGGAGCTGGAATGATTTAGCCTCGGTGAAGTGGCTGGAGATGGAGTTAAATCTAAACTCTAAGGGTCCTTTGTTATAGGATTCAGGAAAGCTTTGAAAGAAGTCAAACTTCTAAGAAGTTGGAAATACAGAAAAGCACAGAAATAAAACACTTTTTGCAAACTTAAAAGTATGTAGATCTGGGATATGGAAACTCTACAGGAACCTCTCATATTGTTTTTCTATTGCTATCTTCTGAACAGTTTTTGTTTGGGGAAACAAAATTTTTCTTAGGGAAGTTTTAAATCTATGGTTTCACTGTGATCTTGATAGTGGGATGCAGGTTGAGAAGACCCTGACAGAATTGTTGAGGAACATGGAGACTCTACATTAAGATTGCCTGCAGAAGGACAGGATACCAAAATCAGACTGGGTGGCAGTGTGGAGTGCCACTCCCACAATCTTCAGTGGCATGTGCTGCAGCTGGATTTGCTATTCTTCTTAATTGGGAAAGGGCTGAACTTTGTTGCTTCATGTCTGCAAATGCAAAACCATTCAGGGTAATGTTTACCTTGTTACATATTCCCCCCTGCCTTTTACAAGTTTGAAGAAATCAGTTTCAGGATTCTCAGTGCAGGGTTTATATAGTTTTCTTGTGGTTCATCGGGAGAATTAGAGAAGATACTGGTTAAGTTCTACTCCAAATCAAAGATTTATTTGTAGAACCTCTTAATGCACTGTTGAAACTCAGTGTAAGGCTGCCAAACACTTACCAGACTTCTGCCTTAGCATGGGCTTACACAGACTTCCTTCTCAGTCACCCTTATGCTGCATAAACTCTTAAACTCTTGTTTTGCTGGAAGTTGCAGCTGTGGAGAATCTTTCTGCTGATATATTGGGTTTTTTTTAGGGGATATTATTAGCTTGTTGAAATGAAACTGCTGTTGATATGAAAAGCTTTAATATGAAACCAGGATGAGGTGACCTGAAACTAGGATGACTTCATTGTTTTGCCAGCTATATATATTAAGGCTATTATGTCTTGGCCATGTACACATTGAAGATAATGAAGATTAATATGTAGTTTTATAGCACTAATACTAGACTGAGTGATAGCCCTCTTTTAAAAAAAATGGAGGAACCAACAATTGATCAATGAGCCATTGAAGAGGACAGCAAACTGGCCAGTGCCTTATTTGATTGTGGTGGATCATTGGGTGATGTGTTGATCACCAATGGAAACTGTTAAATTACTTACAGCTTGTTGTGTACAATCCATTCGGGGCGGGTGGAATAGACAATCTTTAAAGCTCCTTTCCAACCCAAACCGTTCGGTGCTTCTAAGGGTCTTCCCTCTGTCTTCCCTGTCTTCTGGTAGTTGTCTAGATCCCATAAAATCAGCACGATTCTATGTTTGGGGTACTGCCATCCAGGTTCCTTGGCACCACTGCAGTGCAGTCCCCAGCTCACTCACTGGGTGGAAACTGGCTGGTAAGTGGAAGCTGTGAGACCCTGGAGGTGAGTGCTGGAGAACCAAGCAGGGCTGGAAGAGACTGAGCAGAAACACGTTTCATCCCTGCTGAAAGACCTGGAGGCTGAGAGGAGAGCAGGACTTGAAAAAGTGGTGCTATCAAACCCCTTTGCATGGAAATGGGATCACAGAGAGTGCCGAGACTCAGATGTTGAGAGGGAATTACAGTACTTCTTAAATACCTACTGAGACTGAAAGCACTGTCAGTATTGATGGACTGAAGCCTGAAGTTCTGCTTGTTTATCCTGGAGCAGGGTAATTTAAAATTGCTGTGTCCAGCCTTTCTTCCTTATCTCATGGAGAGAGGGGAAGATTTATGAGTAAGAAAGAGGGAAAAGAAACTGTAGTAAAACTTTGATGCTTCCACAGAGTCAATCTCTCCTGTTTTCAGATCTTACTAATTCTCTCCTAAAACTTTTTGTCTTTTTGCTGCCAAGTAGAAGCCAGAATATTCTTTGTTCTTACCATCTCTATGCAGGATATAGAAGATAATGACAGGCAACAAAGAGTTAAGCAACTAACTAAAGTATAATGGAAAATAGCTGTCTTCCTTTTGAAGCTGAAGGTGACATTTGAAAATCCATGTATTTGGTAGCTAGTTATGGCTTGCTGTGTTGTACGTGCTTCAGTGTCTCACAGGAGTTTTGCACAGGCCAGGACAAATGGCAGTCTACATTATAAAAGATTCTAAAATACATTTACAATTGGTTTTAATTTATTAAACTGAGGGTGGGCTATGCTTTTAAATGCTGTCTGTTGATCAAGAGACTACACAGCTTGAGGTTAACAAAATGCTGGAAAAGGAAAGGGTATAAATAGAAACACCACTTCCTTGTTGAGTAGAAGCCAAACTTGTGGTTGAACCTTTCTATATGAGAGTTCGCTGAGGTCCAGATAGGCAGCTGAATGCAGATTTCTGAAGACACCAAAAACTCTTGAGTTCTGAGGGAGGATATACATAGTACATACTAAGGACTGGACTAGGTATTTCTTTCCTGTGGAACACCTGGCTGCAGTTCTTGGAAAAATATACCAGTGGAACTTGGAGAATGTTGGTGTAAATCCAGCACCAGCTTAGTGAAAGCAGAAACGTATGTCTGACCTTTCAGTGCAACAGTGATTATTTGGGCCTGGAAGAGGCTTAATATAACTTAAAAACAGCCTCCCAAGACTGAGGATTTGAAATACAAACTTATCTGGACAGGAGGATAAATATGCCTACTACTTTCTTTTCAAACTTTAAATATTTTCCTATTGGTAAGGAAGGGAATATTTTACAGCAGTGAGCATGATTATTTTTTTCCTGATAAATTTTTCCAGTAATGTTCTGCATATTACAGATAATGCTACTGATACTTAGACCATATTACACTGCATGAGGTGCCCTTCATTTCTAATTCTTAGAGACTTTAAACAGTCTATGTCATTTTTTGATATATGACTTAGATTTATTTTCTAGCGTTTTAGGACTAAAATTTGCACAATGCTTAAATGAAGGAGTGTATGAGCCAGAATCTAATTGTTTTGTAAGACAAATAATTTTGTCTTTTATCTCCTGATTAAAATATAGCTTTAAAGTTGATCTAGTTCAAACAAATTAATTCAAGAAATCTTACGGCCTATATTTTTACAGGAAGCTAGGCTAGGTGATTACCGTGGTCCCTGCCCTTATCTATGAACATATTTGCAGTCCTGATGAAAGACTTTATGGGGGCCCTTTCTACTGAGGTCATGTATTTGTGATCTTTTCTCAGAGCCTGATCTCAGTTGCTTAGCAAACTGAATTGGCAAAAATATAATTGTGTACCTATTTACATCAAGATTGTTTAAGAGGACTTGTTTGGGTTTGTTTGTGGGGGCTTTTCTCCTAGTGTTTGGAGAGGAGTGGTGATTTGGTTGTTTGGGTTTTTTCCCCAGTCAAAAGCTATCAACCAGAATGTTTGAAGTGCTCAAAAAAACCCACATAGTTCCTGCACCCAAAGGTCTGTGCTCTCATGGATGTCTGTCTGTTGGGTGTTTGGCATCATCCCCCTTCCTCACATACTGGTAGGTGGGTAGGAAGAGATTGCAGGGTTGCAGAGGAGAAGAGGAAAACCCACATTCAGAGGGAAGAATTTTGAAGGCTGAGCCTGAAGAGGGAAGACAAACTATGACCTCCAGTTAAGGAAAGAGATTAGACTGTAGGTCAATGGGAAACCAAGGCATGCTGAACAAAAAGAAAAATTGTGGGTGGCTAAACAATATGAAACAGCTATGGCAAGCTAGATAGGGTTGGGAATTGATAGAGCTGAGGAGGTATGTCACAGTTAATTAATTATTTGGGCTAGTAGAAATAAGGATGACTAATCTGTTTGAATATTTGAGATAGAAACCAGTGAAAGAAGTACACTGAAAATACCAATTTATCTGGAAAAATATTCCATCCTACTGGATGTCTTAGACAGCTTGGTGTCTTTGGCAGCTGCCTACACTGTTATAATTCCATTAACTCAAATAATAAAAGTCTGTATGAAGAGTCATGGCTTATCCTTGCAGGACCATATGCCTAATAATTTGGCAAGGTATTGGGGGTTTCCCTATTTTTTTTTTTTTTTTAACAAAGAAAAGCTTTGCATTAAAGTGCAGTTTTACAGAGGCAATTCGAATTGTGAAACACTATAGGTATTCCTACCTTTGGCTTCCTTAAGAGCTTGTGAACTTTGGGAGCTGGATGACAAAGTTCTAAGTAAAAAATTTCATTTCTCTCTAAATGAGTTATTCTTCCTTTCTTGTGATCATTTTTGACCTTTTGGTCCTGATTACAAACCAAGACTCTTTTCATCTTAAGGAAAACTAATCACAGGGAAAAGGTATATTCTGGGTAGCATTAACACACATGAATTTTGTGGTTTTTTAGTGTTTTTTTCATATTAAAACTTCTGAGTGCTTTCTCAGGAATGGTTTGTAAAGACAAGGAGTAAAACCTTGGTTCCTGTGTTTGTTGAATCTCTGGTGTAACTCTTTCAGTATGTTTATGCAAACACCCAACTTCACCCAGTATGTCCCTTTGGTACCGACTGCCCACAGAGCGCTGCCCTTATACGCTCGGTCAGTCGTTGTCCAACTCGCTGCAGTGCACTCGCACCTTCACAAGTCTTCATCAGACAGCTAAGTTCCCTGATCTTGGGGAAGGGTATCCTGTGGAGTCTTTCCTCCTATATGTTCATGGAATGTAGGACTAGAATGGAACACAAATACTCATCTTCCTTGTCTTGGCATGATTGAAACCATTCACAACAGATGTTTCTTCAACCTATCTCTGAAGTCCTTTGGATTTTAACCACTGTTTAGAGAAACCGTTTCCTTAGGTTGTTCAAAGTGTTTTAAGTAGTTTTACTCCTGGAGAAACTGATCTAGCCTAAATTTATTACAATTTAAACTGGTTTGCAGTCTCAGCCACATCAAGTGTACTAAAAGTATGCCTTACTGCCCTCTTTGTGTATCTGTTAACCATTTTTACACCTCCCTGAGGCAGGGTACATTTACAAGACTTGTAATAATTTTTGTTTGCACGCCTCTACTTCATTACAAATGTAAACTGTTTAATATTAGTGATTTTCATGACTGTTATTTACCTCATTATCTTATAGGTGTTACACATTGTGTTTTTCAAGGTACTGGGAGTGGAATGGAAGATTAGCTGAATCCCCATCTCCTTTGTTCTCCCACACCCCCTTTTTTTTAAGAGCTCTTGTGAATACAAGTCCTTTGGAGTATTTTATGTAGAGAATTACTAGCTTACTAAGCAGCATTTTTCAACTCCAGAAAAGGTCTTGGAAAGTGAATGAAATTAATGAAATTAAGAAGCATTAAAGACCTGTGACAAAGATGATGATGATGATGATGATGATGATTCTCTGCATACACAGCTAGGAATAATACTTGGGTATTAAAAGCAGACACAATGACTAGATACTAGTGCTTGTTTTCATAGAAAACTTTACCAAATATTGCATTGTACTTGAGGACCTGACCGGTTAGACCAGGGGGTCCATGATAGTATGGAACAAACATGCATAGACCTGGGTCATTGGCTTTCCAGCCTAACTGGGCATAGGCAGAAGCTGGCTGCTGTTTCCAAAGGCTTCTGCCTGGTGCACAGCCTCTAAGTAAACCTCCGGAGAAAATGGAACAGGAGAGCCAGAACCACTGGTTTAACAAAGAAGTTAACAGTTACAGTAACTAGAACCTTTTCATTTTGAATTGTTGCTATAGGACTCTTTAAGGATACAGATTTTGAAAGTGCTCCATTACAGAAAGCAGTATGCATTCAAATAAAAATAAAACCAGAATTACGTATCTAAATCTTTAGTCTTTCTCAGTTTTGTGCTTTTGCTAACTATTTACTGACTAGTACTAACAGCAGAAGGAGATAATCTGCAAAATATTTACAACTTCTGGTACACTCTCCCATTGACAAAGAAAATTGGAGAAGATAGGATAGGTGGATGTTTGTTTTGCAACATCTGAGAAACAAATTCTGGTTTTGTTCTTTTTTTTACTACCTCTACCTTTTAAATAAAATTGATAATGTACCTTTTGTCTTAAAAATAAAGGTGAAAATAATCTTGTCTCTAGTTTATTGCTGTGATGAGTGCCAGCTGCAGCTTTTGGGATAAACTGAATTGTGTCTTCTTGGTAAAATACTGGGCAGAGGTAGCCACATGTATGCAATTGGAGGAGATCTGTGCCCAGCCTGCCCAGCAGTCTTTGTCCCCATACAGTCAAAACCAGGCCATTTCTCAGAATGCTTTGTCTCTCTTTCTGCACTCATGCACAGATATCAACTGTGTGGAAATGAGGCTATGAATGAGGATAGAGTAACAGTGCTTTTAGCCTGACATTGGATTGGAATGTGATGGATATGCACCTGGTTATCTCCTTTGCACTACATAGTCACTTTGCTATGTACCCTTTGCTAATTATTAGAACTTAATGGTCCTAAAGTGTGCAAAAATAGGGGCCCTGCTTTTTTCTTTTCTCCCTTTTTTCCCCATGAATTTTTTCCTTTAAATAATTGACATAGATTTGTTCCTGGGTTTTGCAGATCACTTCTCAATGTTTTTCTCTTTACTCGTGTTCAAAATTGTAAATATAAATGTGGCAACCGAGTCCCCCTTTCTCAGGGTATAATTTGATTTTAGGAAGACTGAAGAGATTTTCTTACTCTATGTAAAATATGAAGGATCTCAGTGATTTAAAAGGGTTTTTTTTTACTTTGGTAGGTGACACAGTTGATGATCAAAGTCGAGACTCAAAGGATAAAACTTCATTTCCAGAGACCAGACCGATGTACAATCAACCTCCACAGGTAGGAGACTATTTCCTTATGCACACATGATGAAACTTCCATAGCAGTTCATTTAAGAAACGTGAATGTCCTGCAGAAGATGGTTTCACCACATTCACATCTTCCATTGGCTGAGTGGCTCTCAGCCTTCCTTGTGATCTATCATAAAAGCAGCACCACTACTAATTAGATGGCAATAATAACAAGCCCACTGCTGTGGATTTGAAAAGGAAATAGCAGAAGGCTGGGCTGTATGGTATTGTTGAATATCTTATTTTTATACTTGAATTGTGCAAGCATGAAACTGTAGCTAGAATATTAATGAATTGCGTAGAAGCATTAGTGTGGTGAGTAGTGATGGAAAATGTCACACATTTACATAAGTCAGCTATTTCCTCAACTACCATTATGAGTAACATGTTGTAAACATGTGAGTTCTGTCTTTATTGTGTGTTTCCTTTCTGTTTCTCTACTGTGTGGCTGTAAATCTGAGCTTCTTTTTCTTTTGTTTAGTTGATACATGTTTACAGGCGAGGGCTTTTCAGAATATTTCTGCATATGCTGTACACATATTTTGTTTTCCATGTACTCTGAAAATGTTTTTGTACCAAGTATGAGCCTGTTTTCCATTGCCATATAATTTTAGATATTTGCAAGGTGACTGAGAGATGTTTGGCTTGGACTTTTTGTGCTTTTGTGGTGCTTCTTTTTTTTGGTTAACCTATTTTTTCTCTTTTTTCCATATTTCACCTTGGTACTGGTGAGATATGTGTCTAACTGTCTCTTTTCAATGCTGTTTCAATATTTATTATTGATAAGTCCCTTGGTATAGTAGAGGTGTGTGTGACAATTTTTCCATATCTAAGAGTGGTCAGTATGTATGTGTGGCCTGTAGTCTTCTTTTTTAATTTAAAATTTAAAACTGTGTCCTATACAGAAATCTTTAATTTGTCGTAAGTAATGAGTGGTTTGCCTTCTGATAGTGTGGAAGTGTGAACTAAGTGATTAGTTCCAACTAATTGCAAAGTTTTAGTCTGACTTTAGATCCATGCATGTCTGAGCCGAGGTCCTTTGCATCTGAAGTCCCGCAGATCTGGGCAGTATAATTAACTGATGTTGTAGTTACCTACTGGACAAACGTAGTTTCCCTTAACGTGATGTTCTTGCTGGGGATGGTGAACTGCCAGTTATTGTTCAGTTCTTTGGAATTTCAGGAAAAGAGGAACTTGTATAGATTTTAAGTTTTGTGAGTTAGAGAGAAGAAGCAAAGTTTTCAAAATAAAATTGCAGATATTACAGGGAAAATGAAACAAAGATTTATTTTCAACTTTCTATTACGATACTTATATGTCATAAAAATACTCCTATGAACTGGCTTGTGACAGAGTAAGTTAAATTAAGATCCAGCACTTGGTATTATTTAGGCAATTCATTCCAGTCTAGATTTCAGTATTTGGACTTCACATTTACTCAAAGGAATTCTCAAGTTCTCAAATTAAGTAGAATAATTGTGAATCATGGAAATTAAATGGATAATTCTGGCCATTAGGAAAGCAATATTCCTCCTTGCAGTGGTGAGTATATTTTTGTAAATTTATGGGAGAACTTTACCAATTTATGGAAACTGGAAAAGCATTGTATTACATATTCAATATGTCATAGAGACATAGAACATCAATTGTAATAATAACCCTGTTAGTATTAAACCACAAATTATTGATAAACATAGAAGAGTATGTTAAAATATAGTTGTTAGACTGCAAAGTGGCATCAGATATTTGTCATGCAGAACTTAACAAAAGAGCATTTAGTTCATCAACTGCATCTTTCGATTGCTGGAAACCTGCTTTTATTTTTAAATATAAACTTTTTCACTACTTATTAGATACAAACTTTGTGGAATATGAAAAGTGCTTTTGGAAATGTGATTTAAAGAAGAATGAAGTAACACTTTGTTCATGGATTTTCAAAGGGGAAATGAAGTTGAGTTTGATTTTTTGACGAAATTATCTTCTGGGGTATTTTTTGATAATGGCCACCATCTTTGGAATTTCCCATTTTCTTAGGTACTATTGGATTTGTTTGCTGTACAATCACTGAATTGTCAAGTGTGTATTTTTGTATAATCTTGTATAAATTATTTAAACTAATGCAGAAATAAAAGTTTACATCAAGATCATCTTGCCACATCTAGGAACATATAACAGAACCTCTTGTAACCTTGCCGTACCTCAGTCGGCATTGTTTTCAGGTGTTTGGATATTGCATGCATGTTAGGGGATTTGCAGGTATTTAAAAACTTCTTGGAGGAAGGGTGTTCTCAAAGGCCAGCTTTAGCCCAAACATTTTGTCTTCTGCTTCAGACAGAAGCTCCTGCTTTGAACAATCCCATATGGAGTGTGTTCTCCATCTCCATGAGTATGGATGGCGGGTTGGGAGGGTCATCTCCTGATGCTGGTCAGTCCTAGGGGGACATGTTGTCCAGCAGGGTAGTGAGTACTCTGGGCCTAATCAAGAATGTCTGATCCCTCTGAAGTTGCTTCAGGCTCATGAACTAAAAGTCACAGAGACATTTAAGTGCTTTTCTGGATTGGGTCCAAAACGGTTAGTGCTCTGCAGGGCCGAGAACTTAAATTAGTCTTATTAGTGACTAAATTAGTAGATTAGTGATCATGAAATACAAAGCTTCTAATTTTAACTGCAACACAATCATAATAGAAAGATACACTATGGTTTGGGGTTTATTTATGCTTGTGATTTTTCCATTATTACCGTACAATTTCCAGATAATTCAATCTTCTGCTTTCATTGGGAATTTGAGGTAATAGAAAACAGTGGAATGGAAAGGTTAGTTTTGATGTATGAAGAGTGCTAGAAAGCCCAATAATGTGGTGGGGTTATTTTTGATAATGAGCTATTCTATTGGTAAAGCAAATTAGTGCAACCATGTATTTTTGCCCTGCTGTGAGAGCGATTATGTAGCATATCTATTAGGAAACATAAAAAATATTTTTGACAGATGGTATGGCTTTGAATTAGGATTTATGAAGATTATTGTATGTCTGGTGTCCAGGACACCTGGGATTATTACATTGATGTAAGAAACAACAACAACAAAAATTACATTTCTGGTAATCGCTGCAGTGTTTTGTATCTCCCTACTGTTACCTTAAGAAGCGGCTCATGTGTATTTGATCTTGCACTTCTGGATAATCTGACATGCGCTCTTTAGCCAACAGATGTCAGCAGATTTAATGGGGGAAAACTGGACCAGTAAGTGTATTAAAATAAACTACCAAAAATGAGAACCATCTTTAGATTGTAAATTAGGATTTTTGTCTTGCTGTGTCTTCTTTTTTTTTTTCCTTTTGTTTTTCCTTATAGTCCTACTTCTCCCTCAAATACTTAATAGCTATTGCCTTCTATATAAGGAGCTTGTTACACGTTTTCTAGGGCAAGAGAGAATCCCCCAAGGGATTGCTTAATCCATAATTATCTAATTTATATGTTGTTGTTATAGCCACTCTTAATTATATACCTTGCTGTGATTCTTATCATCTTAGGACTTAGTTTCCTTTATGAATTGTAATAGTTCTGTTATGATTCTTGTGCCCTTTCTTTTCATAATTTTCTGTTAAAAGCTTAGAACACAGCAGATAGAAAGTCCATGGTTCCTGAAGTAAATTTAAAATTTTCTATGATTTTATGCATATAGAAACAGGTGTGCACCATTTTGGGCAAGTATCTAAATAAATTACGAAAAATATTTTTATGTCTGAATTGGCATTGCCTCATAAAAGTCATCCTTTATACAGCTGCTGTATAAGGATTCTGAATGGATATAAATAACAGTTTCCTAGATATCTCGTTAGGGGACATATGAGTTAATTGAAAAGGCAGAAATACTATGAGATACAAAATATCAAGGAAGAGATAATGAGAGGTGAGAATCCATAGAGTAGGGGAAAAATAACTTAATTTTTTTTTACCCTTCTAGTGAAATTAACAAGTATTGCTGAAGTTGGTAGACTTTTAAGATACCCTTTAGAGCAGATCAGCTGATACAATTCCAGGGCATGAATAATATTACTGTTATCTTGTTTTCCTTTTTTTTTTTTAAATTAAAATTAATTGCTTCTGTCAGACCTATTATTGACTGTTTTTTCCTCAGGTTTGTCTGTCTGTATTATTTTTACAAGTTACTGGAAAAGGAGTTGCTACTGATCATGTCTCTGTTCACTTATTAACCCTTGGTTTATGGTTCAGGGGGTCCCATATTCAAAATTGCAAGAAGGGTGTTCTGGGGTAGATTTGTTGCATCAGTTTAATTTCCCTACATTTACTTTAGAAAAAGTGGTTTATATTTCAAAATTATTGTGATCACATTATTTGTGATTAATTTGCTCTCTTTTGACAAAATCCCATATCTATCAAAAATGTTGTTGCTTAACTTGGCTTCTTTGGGTTTTTTTAAAGCTTTCTTAAGGTAGAATTCTAGTCATGGCCTGGTTAGCCTAATTGCTTGTCATATGTCATATTAACTCTAAGATCTTCTTTTTTGTATATAAAACCCTTAAAGCATGTTGGTCCATATTTTCTCTCTTCTTAATTACGTATGTAAGCAATAATCACTTAATGAAATTATCCACTCTTAGAGGGACTGGAATAAGATTGTCTGCAGCAAGTCATCAAGCTCTTCTCTGAATGCTGGTACCATTAGAAGAAAGATCTTATATTTTACTCAACTGTCATGCATGATCATAAGCTGTAAGAAGTGCAGTTTTAACATTACCTTTAAAGAAGGATGACTCATGTTCAGCCTTGGCAGCTGCAATGGACATCAGCTTTCTTAGCTTCCTTCATCCTTTGCGTGTATAGTAAATAGCTGGGACTTCTTTGGGGAGTCCATGTGCAGCCACAGATGGAAAGTGCATATGAAGTAGAGCTGCCATGTGATAAGAAAGGCACATGATATGGTTGTGATCTTACTGAGAACTAAGGTAAATAGCCCATTCAGCTAAAAACCAAATCAAATATTGCATAGTACACCTATTACATGTTACAACTATTATTGTGCAATAATATATTTACTTTGTAAAGCTTCATTATATCTTAATGTTCATATTGCTATCTCTTTGATAATTTACCAAAATATTTAAGAGGTCTTTTCATTCTAGGAAGATCTCCAGAACATGTAGACCAGTGGGCTTCTGTTTGCCCTTAACAATTGGACAACTCAGGGGGAAGGGTAGGGTTTGTATGCACATTATGCATAAATATATTAGGTATACGTACATACACATGCAAAATTTAAGCAACATGATTATCCGCGAGAAAGTCTGCTCCTCATGTCGTAAAGGATTAGTTGCAGTGGCCTCACAAACAACATTTTATAAACTGCAATTTGTGCAAGCTGTTGAGCAAGGCTCAACCAGTAAGACCCGAGGGTGCTTCTCAAGACTATCACCTTGTAGGGTTTTTCTCAATTCTAAAGTGAATAATTGGACTTGTTGTCTGTGTAACATAACACACAGCTGGGGTTAGTTCAGATACTTAGCAATCACAGTAGCATCATTAATAGTACGTCCATTGTAATTTTTTTAAAAGGAAAGCATTATATTTTTAGATATAGGGAACTTGAATGGAAATTGAGAGATGTGAATTGACGTGGTTGTCACCAACTTCCTCTCTGAACTTAGGAAACAGTTAATTTTAAAAAATGTAATGCAGTGCTGTCTTACACTTTTCTGTAGCACTTTGCAAGTGTGAAGTACTGTTAAACTCTTTGTTTAACTTCAGCTGAGATTTCAGTACAAGAACTGCGGAAGTTCTAACAGACCTCTAAGGTGGGACATGAATGTTCTGTCTGGCCAGCAAATACATGTAAAAACAACGAGTGGATTGGAGCATCCCCCTCTCCCACAGCCTGCCTGTGGAGTCCAGAGTCAGTGCCGCAGTCAGATTGCACAATTTGTGAGGTTTGAGCAACAGAAGACAAAATGACATCCTGTAGGAAAAGAATGACACACAGGCATGGTATATTTTCATAATTCAGTGCCTATAAACAGAAAAGTATGTACCCACATGTAAAAAGTTAATAAAATAGTATAGTTGGCCTGGTTTGCAGCCTCTTCATGTGAAGAACCAGGCTTTAGTAAAGGGATGTATACACCAAATGGTGATCAAGGCACGTGTATGCAGAAGCACACTTTGCATACCTTCCTATTTAGTTTGGGCAGAAACTCGCTATATGTTTGATTTAATTACTTTGCTTATTCAGTTACATTGATTGGTTATTTGTAGCAAGAGATGCTCAAACTAGATGCTCAGACGTTCCCATCACATTTTTTAGCCTTTCTCTAATTTTGGGATCTTCTGACTAGCTTAATCCCAGATAAAACTCCTGATTATCCTGTATCTCTTGCCCAAATACATAATAAAAGCCAGTAATGCTGGTTCAGTTTGCTGCTGTCAACAAATTGATCAGTCAGTCATCCTGCCTCTAGGAGAAACCCTTCTGGGCTTTCCAAATATTAAAATTGATCTAAAATGCAATGTAGATCATACATCACTCAATGAGACTGTGTGCAAATATGGTACAGTGATATTTACAACATGATGTATTAGCATAAAATGGTGGGTGAAAGACTGTAGTGTAGGGCAGCTCGTTAACAATTACTCAAAACACCAAGTAAGGAAAACAGCAATGTCTTTAGCTTAGTTGCACTGCCACTTTCAGAGGGAAAAGAAGAACCAAACACAAAACTCACCACAAATGACTGGGGGCAGTCCAGGGATTTGATTTATGGCACAGTTCAGTGTCACACAGCTCCTGTTCTTTTTGTGAAAGACTGTGCACTGGGAAGCACATATTCAAATTTTGTTCTAAAGCACTTTTTAAAAATACAAAATAAAATGTAAGTTATTTGTTTACAATTTTCTTTTCTTCCACAGTACTAAAATTTTTAAGAATGCATTTCTAGAGTTGTAATGTGATTAGCAGTCCTGCTAGATAAAAACAGATCTATCTTAAAAAAAGAAAAATGTACCCTTCTTCTTTTTCATTGTGATCCAATTATTTTCCATCCATAGAGAACAAGGAAGGTTAAAGAGGCCACCTTATTTAAAAGAGGTGGACCAGTATTAATTTATTTTTATTTAATTAATTAATTATTTTGCCTTTTGCTGCTTAAAGAGTCATGACACTTTTATTCCTGAATCGGAAAATCCTGATCAGTAGGTGCTGAGAGCAACTCAGTTTTGTTGCTGTTTGTAGACTGAAGCTTTTACAAACTCTGGCTCCTGGTAACCTGTTTACTGAAGGTGGTGTTGACAAGTGCTCCAGCTACAGACTGTTTATGGAGGAAATTAAAATCAAATATCCATCCTTCCTTTCTCTTACTGACCCAAATCTCTGCGGAGAGAGCAGGTGGAAAGTTGTGTGAGATGACACTTGCTTAATTCACTTTTTTTGGCATTAAAATACTTTAAGTTTGTAAACATGACATATTGCTAGTCTTGCCACATGCTTGGAATTTAAGCAGCATGATAAAAACCTCAGAACATATCACTTAGTACAGCAATTTTTATTCATGCATCTGTGTGAGAATCCATTTAAGATCCAGGGGTTTAGTTATTTAACAAAACTCTTGAAAGCATGGCTGAGGATGTTGTTCCCAGGTATTGCTGAAAGAAGATTCACCTGAGTTCAGACTAGTAATTCTTTTCTCTTCACTCTGTTTATCTTCTTTTCTGAAAACCAAATCCAAGATAATTTCCTTTTCCTTTCCTCTTACAGAAATTGTTACCCCTCTTTTTCCTCTCATTGATATTGACATTCTAGGGAGATATTTCATTGATGTTGCTGACTCCCTCAGTTACTCAAGGAGAGATTTCCTTTTCTTCTTAAAAAAACCCAAAACCGACAACAAAACAACCTTCTGATCTACGCAATTTTAGTTGCTCTAATTTGCTGAAGAATGTATTGGTTTAATTTTTGTGTGAAACTATGTTTGCTAAATATTTTCTTACTGTTTTTTTATGTTAATTTGTCAAAGTTTTTTTTTTTTTTTTTTTTTTTTGGTAGACAGCTTTCTTTTGCATTCAAATCCTTGGATTTTCATACACTTAGTACAATAATGAGAGAATGCAGTCTTAGCCCTCTTTTTAGACATTCTGCTCCATGGGCATTTACCATCTCAGAGAAGCTGTCATCTTTTTCCTACCATAGCAGGTTACCCTGTTGGAGCTTCTACAATAGCTGGGGAACAAGAGGTAGAGAGACATAAATGCAGAGACCCAGTTTGTCTAAGCTTCTGCTGTTCAGGAGATCAACGTCCCAAAAGTCTTTAGGATATATTTTGCTTGAAGCAGTAGAGAAAATACCACATCTTCTTGTCACTAACTACATCGACCTAATGTAGCTGCTAAATTAAAACAGAATATTTAAATACTGGTTTTTAGTTTTAAATTTTTTTAAATTATGCAATTAAAGTTTTGTATTAAATTAATTTCTTAGTATATTCTCTGTCTATATTGAATGTCAGTTATCTGAGTTTTGCATTACATCATGAATGAAAATAGCAGCAAAATAAATGAAAATACTTTGTGCTTCTGGATGGTACTGAAGTTACAAAACAAATCCATTATCAGCATTTATCAGACTTGCCTGTTCATTTTGTAATATATTATCTTGTCCTTCTCTTCTGATTTGTGGCTGTGGAATGTGGTGCTGGATGTCTAGAGCTGTGTGCATTTTCAATTACAGTTCTTCTGGCTTGCAGTTCACTTACTATAGTAATTTTCATTAACTTTTTAATCTTCCAGCATACCTGCTACAGAAGGAAAGGAAAAAAAATCTGGCCTAGTTAGTACCATTTCCTGGCAGTGGCAGAAGCACAACGTGCTAAATATTGTTCATGTTGCTTATTATGTTGAGATCTTTGCTATGAATAGCTTGCATAGTACTTTGAAGGAACAGAGGAGCTAGATAAACTGTTCCTTGTTGAACCCACACCCCTTTCTTTCTTCTAAGATAATTTTTATTACAATATTCATGTTACAGAGGGGACTGTTGTCCAAAATTCACCTGTAACGATGGTGCCCTAAAACTCAGGGGCCTCCAGAGAGGAACAGGGAGGCAGCAAGGAAAGGAACCCTGCTATTGAGAAGGCATAAGTGTTGATACAGGTCTTCAATTATCAGACCCAAAAGTGATGAAATTGGTTGGGATAAAAGGAAAGATAAGAGCATAATTACTTTTGTTAATGGTGGGAAATTAAGACTTAAAATTTTTAATAAAGCTTTAGAACATTTTCTGCTTCCTTTTTGTTTCTGTTTTCTTTTAGGTTTGCAGTCTTCTTTTCATGTTGCATCTTATGCCAGTTTGTTCACAATGTTATAGTTTCTCATTATAGATGCCCACATTTGAGATGTTTTGGTTCTCTTTCTTCAAACTATTACTGAATGAAATAAATAATAGGAGTTAGGAATAAGAAATAAAAAATCACTGTACAATTTTGGTTATATTGAATTCAATATATTTGCTAAATTTATCACTAATGCCCCTCAAAATATTTCCTGTGACATATTGTTATTATAGGGGATTGAGTGAAAACAGAACCTTCATCTTGTACTGCTCTGAATTTGCACAGTTGGTAACGAAGAAAATCATCTTTTTTCTTCTAGGATGACAAAATGAGGTAGTGGGTTTAGACACTAGATATGAAGTCTTTTGTGGTATTTAAGGATACTTTTCCAGGTAGAATTACATTCTGTAAGTGTCTCATAAATAAAACTCATGGGCATCTCTAGTACTTACTAGGACAGTTAAGGTAACACACGTTAACCATGGAACATTCGGAGTATCCAGAGTTCAAATGGCAACCTTGCAGTTCTTCCCCTCTGCAGAGATTAACAGTTTTATGGCTGTTTGAGAGGGCAAGAATCACATAGTAATTACAGCAAGTTTACACTAAAGAATTGTTCTGGTAATTACACTTTCCTAATTGCTTTAATGCCAATAAGGATCCAGAAGTGTACATCACTGTTGATACTGAAAGTGTGGTTTAGTGAATATTCCCCAGCTGTTCTTTGCAGGCCAAGATACTCCGTGAGGAGCTTTGCTGTAATAAAGAAAATCTATAGAATGTCAGAACCTCTTTTCATTGTTTCTTTAGAATTTCTTTTCTTTAAGATTTCAGTGGCATTAACCTGACCTTGATTTCCTTCTAGTTAAGAAACAGCTGAAAAGCATGCTATAGAGGAGAAAGAAAAATACCTAAAATGTATGTCACAAATTAGTAAAAATATTCTTAAACTCTTATTTATAAAATTGGTTCTGTTTTACTCTGAAGAGCAATATTGATAAACTTGTAGCAGGAGCTCTTTAAGAAAGACAAATTACTTCTGTATTACAAAATGAGAGTCATAAGAAGCTTGGAAACAAGAGCCTAAAGCAAATGGGAAAGCTGATTTCCACTGAGAACCATTCTTGCTTTTAAAAGCCTCTCCAAGGACTCAACCCGAAGCTTTCAGCCTGTAGGTCTGCCCTGCTGCAACCCCTGACAGCACCAATCTTTGGCCACTGTTACAATCCCAGACACTGCATTTCTGCTAATAAAGCAAGCAAGCAACCAGAAGAAATTTGGATATAGCAAAAAGCTACTGCAAGGTCTTCAGCAATTCTTCTTACATCTAATTTTGCTCTCCCAGCTAGGAATAACTTTTTTCTTGAGTGTCTGGAGGGGAGGGCTGACTAAAATTTCAAGTGAACCTTGAAAGAATAGCAGCTCTCATTATTCACATGTGGTTTTCTGAACCATCTCAGGCATCTGTATTGTGCTTGTCCAGGTGGGTTTGTTTCCTTATTACAGTTCTGTAAGGACGTAGGTCACATACTTACTGGTGTGTTGGGGTGGTTTTTTGTTAATGTTTTGGGTCGGGGGTTTTTTGGTACTTGGAAATTATCATGTTGTGCACTTTGCCCACCGCCAGCAGGGTTTTACTGACCTTTGTTTGGACATCAGAAGGAATTTTGGACATCAGAAGGAACTTTCTCACAGAAAGGGTTGTTAAAATTGGAATGGACTGCCCAGGGACTTCATGGAGTCACCATCCCTGGAGGTGTTTAAGGAAAGCCTGGCCATGGCACTCAGTGCCATGCTCTGGTTGAGAAGGTGGTGTTTGGCCATAGGTTGGACTTGATGATCTCAGAGGTCTTTCCCAGCCTAATTGATTCTGTGATTCTCTTCCCCTAGCTTAAATGTTTGAATACAAACCTTGTGAGTAATTTTTCTTTCCCCCTCTGTTCATCTTTGCCATTACCATTTTTATTTGAAAAGAGAGTTGTTGTCATCAATGGGGGTACTCATTCCAGAATTCCTACAAATTTTCTGAGGAGGTCCAGTGAATATCCTAAAGTATCAACCAACACATTGGAGGAACAATCCCATATGACAACTTCCATTTCCAGGTACATCAGTAATTACTACATAGATACCTTATGATGCACTGTTTCCTGTGATACCACAAACTTGCCTGAAACACAGATAATTCTTTGCCACCAGTAGCATAGCAGGTGTCTGTTGTAAGTATTATATTGCTGGATATTTACTAAATATTCTGAAAGTGCAGACTGAAGATACTGTTTGTTTCTCAAGGCTGTTTTTTAAAGAAAAATAGATCTGTTTCTGGAAAAAAAACCTTTTTTTACAGAAAGCGTAAATTTTTTTAAATGAATAACTTTTGATAGAAAACCTTGTTCAAGGGTTTGGATTATAATAATGCTGGCACTAATCTTTGATTCTCCTTCAGAGCACTGTAAATCCAGCTTCTCAGTACATTGGAAAATGTGCATTTTTTCTTCCTTACGAGACTCTTGGCAAACTTTATGGGAAATACAAAGACATGCATCCAATTAGACGTTTTTTAAAAACAGCTGAGAAACATCTTTTTTAAGAAGAGAAAAAAGGAATCATTTACTTTAGAGGATAGTTTTATACTTGGTTAGTTTCAAAATAATATATTGTTTTCAGAGCACAATTAGTATCTGGTGGCCAGCTACTATATATATTTACATAGTGTTTCTTTTATCCCTGTTCTTTTGGATTGCAAACCAAGAATGTAGAAGACACCTTGCTTATTTGAATTAAATTTTATTGCCATACCTTATGTAATTTTTACTGATTTTTTGACTCCTTGGTGTATGGTGAAATGTAAATCAGTGATCTTCTCGGTCCATTCAATTAATATTTCTCATAACAGGATTGTGTGTCATAGCATTTGGCAGTGCTTAGTTTAGCTAATGTCCAGATAATATGCTCTGAATGGATTGTATTCTGGATAAATAAGTTAGGCATTTAAGTAGAAACCAGTGTGACTAATGTGCAATATCAAATTCTCTAGGACTTGCAGTTCTATATATGCTTGAAGAATGCATGCATAAAGCATAAGCCATTTCCTAACCTTGACCTCGGTTGCATCACATCATTTTGTGCTGGTGTTTGCATTGGAAGCAGTGTGGGTGACCTCGGCACCGATGGGTGACTGGTGTTCCCTACCAGAGTGTCCAGTTCTTCACCACATTCCCTGGAAGCCTGCTGGGGAGGCTGGCTTCAGCAAGGCCTTTTCACTCATGTGGGTTCTCCAGCACAGGAACAAAATGCATCTTAGCCCATGTAAAGGGTATCTTCTTGTTTTGGAAGCACAAAAACTTGTCTGGTTTGATAGGGTCTTGCACAGGAGGCCAACATCTAAATATCACTGCAGGAATGCTCAGAAGCAGCCCTGCATAGCAAAGGGCAGTGACTGCTTGTGATGACTGCACTAGGCAGAACTGGAAAATTACTTCTTGCTACCTGAATTCTTCAGGACAGGAACGTTTTTCTTCATATAGATAAATAAAATGGGACTTGTTATAAATTAAAAAGAGAATGCAAGCTTTTTAAGATAATTAAAAATAACTGTTTTCATGGGAGAGACAGTAGTGGATTAAATGTGAAACTGAAATAGAAAATCTAGACTCCTTTTCCCTTTCTGTTGTAAACTGATCTTGTCATATTAGGCCCACGACCTCCTCATGAGGGGTTGAGTAAACTGAGATCCAAAGATTATTGGATTTAAGATCAAATTATGGCATTTGTTAAACTGACCTGACATTTTGCTTTGTTTCTGACTTACCTGTACTATGTTTATCTCAACCATTTTGGGCTTTCTTTGTGATACTCTTTTGACTATTCAAATAGTATCATAACCTGTTAAGACTATTAAGAGCCTCACTAGCAGTATGCAGGGACTGAGTTTAGTAAAATGATGCTTTCACAGTAAAATAATTCTGATGTAATTCATCCTTCCTTACTGCAGTCTTGCTTTCAGATATGGAGTGGGACTTGGGAGTAAGCAAAGCTGGTCCTTGCTGTGTCACTGTCAGTACATGGTATCTGCTGTGTACAGAAGGGGTTTTAATTTCTGGGTCTGCCCATTTAGCACCATTCTAACAAATGTAAGGTTTATGGAGGAAAAAAGATTCAAGATGCTTTGTTCTTGCTCTGACTTGTTTTTCCCTCTTTGAAGTTAGTTTTGCCACGTGATGGTCTAATTTGCATTGTAAATTGTGTTCACCCAGCTTGGGGGACAATTAAGATATAAACAGGTATTCATAAAAGTATAATTTGCCAATCAAAATAAACATTAGATTCTAGGGATTTCTGATTATCATCTGAATGACTGGAATAGGACAGTGAGTGAGGGATCATTTTTCCCTGAAATCTGGAAGGGGAGCGAGGCAGAAAGGTCTTAGAAGATCTAGTTTAATTGATTCCTAGATGTAACCCTGGTTTTCATCTGGGGTTTTCTGGCCCCCTTCAGAATATGGGAACGATGTAATACAAGCAAGTACCAGCACCTCAGTAAATGATCCACAAGTTATTTCTTTCAAGAGGGAATGTAATAAATTTGTGCAGAGTAGAAATTAAGAGAAATTTTTAAGTTTACAGCAGCAATGAATTTAGGGACTCACCTGAAGTGCTGTGGCGCGTTCTTTCAGATAAATATTAACATAAATAAATGTTCTGATTGTTTGGCAGTGTGCTTAGCAAGATAATATGTCTATACCAGAAGATGTCTATGATTTTTGTTCTGATGCATACCTTGGGCCCTGGCAAGAAGGAAGACTTCTCTCAAAGTGTTATCAATGAGCAGCCATAGAAGCTAATACCTCTTGGAGATAACTATATCTTATCTTGGAGATAACTATATTGATTAGAAAATAAAAGTACAAGAGGTTTTGGGGTTTTTTCTGAACTTACAGTACTATTGGCCATGTTTTTTTGCTCACAGCTTATAAAGTTAGAGTAGGAGAACTATGCAGGCTATCTTCCTGACTTCTCTGCCAGCTTTCCTATTTTCTCTGTCCTCTATAGATACCAGAATCAGTAAGGAAACCCTTACTGAAGAAAAGAAATCTTCTCTATTAGCTCTTGCCTCTGCTGCTGCATGTAGCTTTCTGAAGAGCTGTTAACCACATCTGAAAATGGAGAACTGAGAAAAGGAAAGCCAGGGAAAATAAAGAAATACCTGTAAACTGTCGCTGTAGGAACTGTGTAGTAACAGACATTCCAGTATTACAGTAGCATGGAGAGTATTGCTCCTCTTTTACATTGGATCATAACCAGGAAGGTTAGTAGCTGTATGTAGCAGTCATTTCTTTTAATGAACTTCTTAACCTTCAGAAATTTTACATTATTATCCTGTGACATGATAGTAACAGATCTTGGGAAGTTTATCTTAAGCCTTAAGTTTCAAATCATTGTGAGCATGAACAAAAGCTTCCAAGTGAGGTCCATTTGAGAGCATGCAGCACCACTAACCCTTGTGTCCCAGCAGGCTGTGGAGGAGCACGCGTCCACTGCCACTCAAGGCAAGTGCTGGCAGTGACACAGGCTGGCAAGATTATTTGTGTCATTGTTGACTCATTGTTGGCAGGTTAATAGAAGGTTTAACACTGGTTTATCTGCCCTACCAGATGAAATGTTGGGTTGTGTAAGGAATGACTAGTACTCAGGTCATGTTCAAGTCAAAGCCAGTCCTTTCTTTGGGAAGAAAATGGAGTTTCTTTTTGCCTGGCTAAATACTCCAGGCAAGAAGACAAAGCACCACTCCACCACCCATACTGCTCTTCTGTCAGACAGCAACGCCCTCAGGTTCTCTGGAACAGCCATGATCTGTGACATTCAACTTCAGCACAGGTCAGATCTTGAGCAGCACAACACCCCTAAAAATCATGGATGCAAGCAACCTCCATATGACTGGATCCATTTCACTCTTATGATCAGGTGAATACCAAGTTAGTGTTTAAAGCTTTCAGTGCACTGCCTTCCCTAATAGCTGTGTAAGCTTTGGATTTTTCTGGCTGCATGTTGAGTGGGGGGGGGGTTGAAAAGAAGAAGTCAGGACTTCATCAAAGTCAGACATTCCTGTCTGTGTTCACGGCTCTGACATGACTTGTTAGGCACTTTCGAACACATTATTGAATATTTCTGTATGTGTCAAAGTAGAAATCCTCATAACAAACATCTTGCTCCTAGAGATCACAGAATCATTGAGTGGTTTGGGTTGGAAGGGACCTTAAAGATCATCTAGTTACAACTCCCCTGCCATGGGCAGGGACACCTTCCACTAGACCAGGTTGCTCAGAGCCTGTTATCGGGAGCATCATTATGGGTGCCTAATGTGAGAGGTATCAGTTTGCATAGGATCTTATTGCTATAAATAGTAAAACAAATTATATTTGATTTCTAGAGGCAGAGTAAATAGTCTTTTCTTTGTTCTTAAAATGGTAAAGGTTTCAGGATAAACACTTAGTAAGGTCATATTGGTAGGTCAGGATCAAAGCTTGCAAGCCTATTGGGTCCAACATTATTCTCTAAATTGTGTTGACTACTTCTGTATGGCAAGTTTTTTTATTTCCTTGTTGGTTTTGGTTCTTGGGTTGTTGGTGGTTTTTTTAAGTTTTAACTGTGTTTTTCTATAAAGGACATGTTTGGCACTGCATATATTTCCCTATATAATAGAACTTACCAGCCAGTCATGCAATTCTATTTCACACTGGAAAGCAACATCATTAATCCTTTGAAATAACTGGGATAGGAGCGTTCTTAATGGTGAAAGTCATGCCTTTCTTGGACAACTTCTGGAAAGTCATAGGGGGAACAAAAGATGGAGCTTCATCAGTTTATGAAAGGAATTATATGAAGTAATTTCCCCTAAACAAGACTGAACATAATGACAAAAAGTCCCACAAGCCTTATGGGTTTCATAAATGCAGAGTAATGTTGGGTAGCCTGCCTGAGTTCAAGAAGCGTTTAGACAACACTCTCAGGCACATGGCGTGACTCTTGGGGTGTTCTGTGCAGGGCCAGGAGTTGGACTCAATGATTCTAATTTCCCTTCCAATTCAGCTTATTTATTCTGTGATTCTGTGATCTCAGTAATCATTACAAAAAGTGTTATTTTTGTTTTAGCCTTAATTCTGGTCAGCCGGAGCCAAAGAATTATATCAACATGTACTAAGAACTGCTATTTTAGATCTACCTAAACTGAACTCTGAAACTGCTTTTATTTATTTGTTTGTTTGTTTTGTTTCCCTTTACTAGTAGGTCCTTGTGGTTCTAAGTGCAAAGCCATAGCTGCCTGATTTGTAGTGTGCAAATTTCTGTTCTTCTGTTCTCTTTAGATAAATACAGGGCACCAGTCACAGTTGACTGTATCAAGAACAGAGGTGGGAAATCAAAGGAGTCAGACTTTGGAAAGCAGCCCTTTCATGTCAGACCTCCTGAGCGACGTCCCCTTTGCCCTCGCACCACATGTGTTAGCAGTGCAGGGCACCCACAGTGACGTTCCTGACCGACTGCTCACCTACGACATCAATGATAATTTATCAAGATTTTGGTATGACTTTACACTTGAAAATTCAGTGCTTTGTGATCCATAATATTTTCTTTATTTCTTGTGCCTCTGTCAAGGAACAAGTCTTAAAGGGAAGATAAAGACTTACTTTAATTGACTTAATATTTTGGGGGCCTGCCACTGGTATATCAAATGGATTATTATTCACAACTGTGATATATTTCTTAGCTTTAAGTGAACTATAACTTAGTATGTTAAATATTCCATTTATTTCCAAAGAAATCAAGCAAAAGTGTTTCAGCCTCAGTAGGAGACTGGCTGCTGGTATCTACTTCCCATAGGTAGGCTGCAGACACAAACATTTCATGACTTTAAGAGGAAGTCTATGTCTCAACTGTTTTGTTATTTCAATTTGTTACAAAACACATAGATCCTGTTACTCATATTAAGATCACCTCTTGATTTTGTACAGATAGAAACCAATATTAACACTAAAGCAATGCTGCTCTGCTCTGCACTACTGGACAGGCAGCTTTTCAGTGAAACCAAGTTTTAAAACTCAGAGTTAATTACAAGCCCTTAAGTAATCATTAAGACTGAACAGAATTGGTTAAACTTTCCAATTTCAAAGTAAAAATCAGTTGCTTCCTTCCCTTTTCCAGTAGATGGTATTTTGTCCATCTCGTTTTGTGCCTGCCTGGAGATGTTGTCCCCGCCTGCCTGTTGGCTGCTGTTTGTTCTCATTTCCACATGTGTTCCTGATTTATATACAGATCAGCTTTTCCATTTTAACCTCTTTGCCCCCTGAAGAAGGAAATCTCAGGACACGTACTTTTAATGGTCACACCCTTCTTTTTTTAATTTGTGTGCCAGAGGTACAGATGGCAATGTTTAACAACAGGAAAACATAACATTGTTTCTTATCCAACTAAATTAAACTGCTAAATACCTAAACATGCGTTCTCACAGACCACTGTGTCCCCACTCACAAGCTTTGAGCATGTTTTTACCGACTAAGACCAGGGCTGCTGTTCCACCAGCAACAGCTCTCTGATGTCACATCATGATTTTTGATGAATAATGATCTGTGGCACACACTTGCTTTCTCTCTTGGGGTACAATATATATATTGTGCTAAATGTTAGTGGATATTTTCCTGTATTTTTTACACTCTGTGGCAGCTTAAGGTACATATATTTTCAGATTTGGATTGTCTTACAGTATTTGATACAAATACTGTAAAATGATGAAGAAATTACATTGTGAATATGTCTTAGGTTGTTAAATTTTCATGGTTTAGATTTTTTTAAATGTGCGTATTTAATATTTTTGACAGCTGTGTTCTTAAATGTTTTGAAGTTATTGTTTCAAGGGGAGTATTTGTGCTGCACTCCAATAAAAAGAAGCTAAGTAATAATGAGTTATTTTTATGTGTGAGAGTTATTACATGGTTTCACCTGTATTGTTTACTACAGCTCTGACCATTCAGCTTTCATGGGAACTTGAACTTGGAAATTCAGTTTGAAAATCTTTTCAGTGTCATTTAAAAATTGGTGTCCTTCTAATAAAATATATCACACTCTCATCTGATGGATTCTGTGTGCTGTGTTGGTGACTTGCAGTGGTTTAGGTAGCATCCATGACACTGCTTGGAGAATAGTATGGCTGGGAGCTGGGAAGTACTCAGGCCTCCTAGAAGGAAGAATTAGTTTTATGAAGTTGTTCAGAACTGTTTTGTTTTCTGAGTTTTTTACTTAACACATACCCAAAAGCACTAAAATAATTTTAGTGATTATTTTATATGCAACAGTTAAAAATTTGATCAGTCCACAAATAGGGTGTTTCCATTCAAGTTGTCCATTTTGACTCTGAAATGTTTCTGCAACTCAGCTGGTCTAGAAGCAGAGCTGTAAAGCACTGTTGAAGACCAAACAAACTCACAATACTGGTTATTTCTTTGCTAGCTGACTTGGCATGTAATTTTTTGCATTCATTTTTTGCCTAAAGTTAGACGATTTATCTAAAATAATTACATCTTGTCAGATTTGAAATCTGTTGCACTCACAGCTGTCCTTTCAAAAGGAAAGGAGCAGCAAAGGAGAGTAGGGAGGAGGTTGTATTCACTATGATGAGAAATGTGGACAGTAGGTTTAAACATTTGGCCTTCATCCCTAATCACCCCCTGTAAAGTGTGAAATTTACACCCAGCAAAATACCACTAATGAGCAAGAGTACTGGGAATGTGTCTCCTGACTGTCCTCTCTTTAGTACAAGCTGGGGCTCAAACCTCTCCCTTGCTTGAGATCGTCCCTAAAATTGGATTAATGCCTTATGCCACGTGTTCAAAGGTAAATCAAAGAACCACTGCATCCAAAGCAGCCTGACAGAAGGCTGACTGGGAGATAGTTCCTACAGACAACTCCCTAGTGACAAACTCAGAAATGGAACCAGACAATGCCATGTCCAGCAGGTCAGTCAAGGCAGTGGTTACAGATCCAGTTTCTGCTGTTTTCTGTAAAGTGTGATCCAAACCATGATACGACAGTCAGCAAATATATACACACAATGATACGACAGTCAGCAAATATATACACTTGTGTGGTCACAGAGGAGAGGGTCTCACCCTAAAACACCTAAGGGGAAAATGTAAAGAGCATATTCACCACAGCAATTACAGTATCTCAAAATAACACACAGCTTATTGCATTTTTAGCTGGAGAACCTGTTATGTTCACAAAAGCACTAAAGAAGCCTCCTGGGCAAGATGAGCGGGTTGTTCTGAACAACAGCATAAAACTGGAGCTTGAGAAACTGCCCTCCTCCCCACAACCACCCTTTTGTTATGACACGATAGTTCATCTTGCTTTAGGTTTTCTCTGCTCAGCCTGGTAAGGAGAGGAACCAGAAGTGCAGCTCCTAGGGGTAATTCCTTCCCTTCCTGAGTAACTGCGACTCTTCTGCTGATGACAGGGCAATTCCAGATGAACCAGATTTCTTTCTGAAGCCAGAGACTGTACAACAACAAAGAGGCAGAATATCCTCCTTAAATTCCAAAGGTAGACTCCTGTTTGGTGCTGTAGGAAGACAAAGGTTTAGTAAACCAAGCTGAGTTCATTCAGCCTACCCTGCTGTGCTGCAACTTTTCATCAACATTAAGCTTGGCTTTCTGTAATGAGCTCATGAAGTTAGAAAGCATGTGTGTTAGGCCTGACTTCTTCCCATCAATATTTCAAATTCTTTAAATTAAGAAAAAAATTTTAACTCCTTGTATCTTCCATCGAAGCCATGCTTTTTCTTTACCAGTAGATATTTATGTATTTTCAATCTCCTAGAGAACTGCTACCTCTTTCTTTTCAATGTCCTTCTGAGAAATGAATTCCCACAGACCTTTTCTGACCTGCCCAAATCACAGCCATGGAAACTGAATGAAGTGCAGATGGTAAGAATATGATGACACTATCACACTGGTGATCTGAATCAGGACATAAGTCAGTATCATGTCCCATAGTCTTTTTTTGTGTACATGTAGCAGACAGCACAATAGTGTCTAATGCCTCTGTACTTTAACATAAGTAATGGGAGAGTAACAGTGGATCACATACTCATTTGAACATTTTGGAACAGATACTTCTCTTTAGTCTGCAGCCTTCCATGCAGTATTCTTTCTAAATTGTGTTTTACTCCAAAAAACAGTCAGTCAATATTCAATTAAAGTTTACTTTCTGATACAGTTTCAGAGTAGCACAAAGAGCTTTGTTGTATCAGTGTTTTCTCCCTTCTGCAGAAGCAAAAGTCTGTCTGTATGGTTCATAAAATAAACCAGAAGTTGTAAAGCTTTCAGCAGGTTATGATGAGATGTTGAAGAAGCCTTTTTTTGAGTCTGTAGCAAAGGAGAGTATCGAGTGATGGAAGTGGAAGTTATGGTGACCCCAGAAGGGTGCAGCAGCTGTAGACCAGAGACAAGAGAGGGCTTAGTTCTGCCAGCCAATTCAATTCACTTTTCCTTGCTGCAAAGATGAAATAAACTCTTGAGATCAAAGATCTAATTTACAAGGCTGTCCTCTCAAGTCAGTTGACACATGTACTTCAATAACAGAACATGAAAGAAACTGCTCACAAGCAAACAAACAAAAAAAAAAAAGATGAGCCTTGATTATAAACATCCTTCATCCAACTGTTTGTGGCTATCAGCATTATGGTTAGAGTAGCCTCTCACATCCAAACGTTCATGTAAGTGTTCTGGGAGGTCAGCTTTGAGCATCCATCTAAATCTCACTGGAAAAGAAGCAGATGGGCTCAGAAATAAAGCCCCAAGTGAAATAGTCCATCACAGAGAGACAGGAATTACTTATTTAAAGCAACTGATGCTAGTAGAACTTTAGTCTGACCACTGTGTCAGCCTTTTTATGAAGAGTTCTGCTATTTGTCTGTTTTCCTTAAGAAAATGAAGCAACATGTGATGTATTGTGAGCTGTACTGTAATTTCCCTTTTCAGCTGTTTTCAAAAACTGCTGGTGCATTTGCTTGGCTTATTCTGCTCTTAAAGACACTTCTAGATTCCTGCATTTTGTTCCTTTAGATTCCTCTAATTTTGTCTATGGTATGTTTAGATAGGGCTTATGTAGAAGACTTAATATTTGTTTTATCAATTGATTCAAAGGATCTTTTTGTTGTTATTATTTGACTTTTATGTCTTCTGCAGTTTGACTAGTTCTCCTTCAGTTGTCTCTCAAATACAAAACATTTACACTTCTCCCTTCATTTGTTAGGGTGGAATAGAACATATGCATTAAATTTATCCCAGAAAGGACCGACAGATTTTATTTCAAGTAATATTACAGTACTTGCAGGTATTACATAAGAATCATAGTATAATTATGGCTAAAATTGGACACATGGGGTTAATGTTCTCTATCTTTTAATGTAGTTCAATTCAAGTTGTAATTTAACTTCAGTTTTGGGGGCAAAGTAGGAAGGTGTCGTAATGGCAATTGATACTGGATCAATAGAGGAATTTAAAACTTCGTTTTTAACAGACATAGTTTGCAGTATGTAGGTGCAGGTAGTTGCACCTATCCAATGATCAAGTTAAAATAGCTGCTTCAAAACTAGAAGTTGCCATCAGGTTATAAAATGGCATCAATTAAGAGGCTATTGATTGAAAAATGGAAGTGTAGTGTTTTGCTGTAGATCTCTCAGATGCTTTACAGTACAAGTCAGTATTAAGATACATCTTGAATCTTAATATCATACATTGAAGACAAATTTTAATCCTAGGACAGCTGTAAAAAATAGAGTGAGTGAATGAAAAAAGATGGCTGACATATTTTTGTTTACTTAGAGGCCAGCTAGCTAAATTATTTCATGTTGCAGTTATTCCTGTAAGAAATTTTGTATAGCACTGTTGTTATAGCTATTGATTTGTACAAGTCTGAGAGAAACTATAGGAATAAAGCCATTTTCCAGGTTTTGTCCAAAACTGTTCACCTTCATATTTAAGACTTCTGAGCCTTCTCAAACTAGCCCTCTTCACCACCACCTCCGATGGCTGTCTCTTCTCCCGAAGAAAGCTGCGCCCTATTTTAGAAACGCCAGTATGTGGGAGATACTCTGCTCCATCCAGCTGGGACTGACAGATGATTTCTGGCATGGGGCATATCCTGGTAGACAGACATCTCCAGGGCTGCAGTCCTTAAAGAAAAGGATGTTGTACATAGATACCCTGTGGGTAAAAGCAATGCAGACCTGACCCACTTCCACTCCTGTCTCCTACATGACCACCCACGTGATCACAGATACCTGACACAGCTCCTGTAAGCATGAGAGGTGCTGCTGAAGTCAAACTCTGTCTTCTTGGAAAACAATTTGCCTTTTTTTAACCTGAGCAAATTCATCTTCTGGTGATCTGCCAGTCTTAGCAGTTTGCTATGCCATTTCACCCTGCCTAGACCAGAAGGGGAGATTTCAGACATTGTGCTAAAGGCTATCTGCTAGAATAGGAGGTCATCCCAAGACTGATCTGTTCACCACAGACATCAAAAAGACGTTAGATAGGACTTGCTCTGCAAGGATCTCCTGTAGCAATGGAAGTCTCTGGCTGTTTATAAGACTACATGCACAGTGTCTCAAAAAAATCACTTTTTGGTATTAGATTGAGTTTTATAGTCTTCATGGTACACAGCAAGAAAAGTGTTCCCAAGTGTGTCCTTGGCAACAGCAATTTAGCTGTACAAAGATTGTTTTCTCCAATATAGGAGATTATTTTCTTCTATTTAATTAGGAAGAATAAAAGTCACCTAGTACACCCTTCTTAAACAGATGAGGTAATTCAAATGAAGGATAAAATCTTACTTGGAAATTTGCAAATAGGTTATTCTGTTTTTAGATAAATTGCAATTAACTGAACAAGGCCTTTCTGGCACCTTCTGCCTCATCTTGCTTCAGAGAGTTATTCTGGCTTGTGCACAAACTAATATTCTGCTCCCCCAAAGAAATGATGAAGATAATGTTGAAAAAGTTCTCCTTTGAAACATCATCCACTTCTGATATATCACTGTAGCCTGGAGATTGTGACCCAGTAATTTTTCAGTCTCCAAGAGAAGAGTCCACTCTCTTTTAGGATTTACTCTGAAACTGGTATCAAAACAGGTAAACTGTACAAAACAACCTCAGCAAACTGGATCAGTGTAGGCATTACCAGAGCAATACAAGAGGCGAGAAGGCATCCCCACAGTAGAGCACTGGCAACATTGGAAATTAGGATATACTAAGCTTCTGATCTGAGAGGGAAAAAAAAAAAAAAAAAAAAAAAAAAAGAGGTGGCAATTTGGCACTCTGCTCTTACATTTAAAAATATCGAGGGTCTGCTTTGCAATAGCTGACAGAAATGCTTTTGAGAACACAGTAACAAAGCAATGCTTGACGTGCTCTATTTACCTTTTCCCCTTGTATGTATCTATTGATCATACAACTCCTCTGGCCTAGACAAAGCCTCTTCCACAGTGTTTATTACATTATTAAGATGATGAAATTTGAGGTAAACAGAGAAGAGGAATGATTCTTATCTGAGGATTTCCTCCCTTGAGCCTTTTGTCCCAGATACATCCAACCTGGCCTTATAGGTGCCTTTCCGAAGTGCCTGATGGTGTGCTGGCTCAGGCCAGGCCAGAAAGTCTGGGCAGGGAATTTCTCAGACACAAATCTTCTCTTTCTCTGCTTTCTCCATGCTGATGTGCTTAATTACAATCCCAGTCATCCTACTTTCCATCTGCTGGGAGGAGAGATGGGAAAGAGGAGCTCTTTGTCCACAATTAAGATGAGAATAACCCTCTGGCTTGTCCTCTCTTCCTTTGGCTGTCTATGCAGGGAGCCAGCTGCTGCCAGAGACAGCTCCAGCAGCATGCCTGGAACAGGACAAAGTTATCTATCTCAGCTTTTTTGCCCTTCTTCTCTCCCTATGAATTATGTCTGCAGAGATCAGAACTGTCACTAGCAGTGGAAGGCTGTATTATAAATGGGAATTCATTTACTTTTAAATAAGTATTTTGATTTGTTCAAAGTGTTTAAGACCTGATGATGTGGTCTGGGGAAGATTCAGTGGCCTGTTTCTTTACTCCAAATATAATGAAAGAGCTGGTCTGTTGCCAGCCATGGAGGAGGAAATTAGAATATGCAGCATTTAAGGAAAAAGTCAGATAAAAATAAAACTTAATTCTGTAGATGCAGTTTTACTCATGAATTGAACTGCAGTTCAGAGAAGGGAGATGTAGAGGAAGTTAATTTATAATGACCACATCCTAAAATGGACTGAGGTAGAATTCAGAACATACTGCTTAGTTGTAGGCCAGCAATCAGAGTTTTTCAATCTGCTGCTTCCTCCAAATGCGTGAAAAAACAGCCTTGTGGGTTCACATAACTGCTCAGTTGCCAGTTGGTGCCTACATCTTGCCCTCAGCACAGTGATATTTTATGCACAGACAAAAAAAGCAGTTAGAAGGGAAAAGAGATTTTTATATGGACTTGTATTTCAGCAAAGTTATATTTTACACCATCATAACTAAGAACAGGATTTGTCCTAAAGATCATAGCAAAATTAATGTAAAGGGTACATATACGTACAGTGAATGTGGTTATATATTATGTGTGTGTCTATATATGTAGGTATGGGTAGATATAGAGGGTGTTTGTTCACAAGGAGTAAATTCCACATTGAGTGAGATTGGTCCTAAGTTTCTCCAGAAAAATTTTCTTATGTACTTTAATTCAGATTCAGAGGCTTCATATGGCTCTACTGCCTGAAAACCTGTGTTGTTTTGCCATATCTGCTGTTAACAACGCAGTCCCCATGAAAAAAATACAACTTTTTTTTATGCCACATTAAAACATAGTACTTGAAATTTTCCCAGTTTTAATTTGTGTGAAGGGGCAAAGGGGCTATTTACACAGACAAAGTTGCAGTTTCCAGACCTGAATCTTTGCACATGGTTCTGTGTGAACCATGTGCCTTTAAGAACTGCTCTCTATCCTTGTAATTCCTTATTATAGGAAATTGCAGTTGGCAGCAATCAGGTTAAGTATTTAAATATTTTATATTTAATTGAGGGGATTAAATTCACATTTCCAATTTAAAATGTTTTCCCATATTAACTACAAAACCTGCTTGTATGTTTTAAAGCTTTTTAAAAATGTCAATACTGACTTAATGTGAAAACACATTACTATCTTTTTCTTATCATTTAAAGGCAGACTCATTCTCTAGCAGGCACCAAATTATTTATTATTTTGACTGCTGCCTTCTCTTCATTCCCCTTCTCTATCCCTTTCCCCATGGTTTACTTTAAGTGTCATACGTGGAGAAAATCCTCATAATTAAATTGCTGGCAGAATCTGGTTAAGAACGGTGATCTCTCTTGGTAGAGGATCACATCCAACTCTTTTTTTGTAGTCTAGAGTTTCCTTTTTTTTTTTTAGTCTAAATGACTTAGATATTTCCAAGTACAAGGCTTGGGGAAAAGGAATTATGCTGACCTCTTCTTTGAAGTAAGATTAAAAAAAGGACAGGGAGAAAGTCTGTTAAAACGTGGCTGCCTTCCATGCTTTTTAAAAATGTGCTGTTTGTGTGTGCAATGCCTGCCAAGGAGTCTGTCTGCATCTTGTGTGTTCCAGTCAACAGTGCATGCCCTCCAATTACATCTCATCTCCGTTTTCGGGCAACTCCATCTCACCTTTTCTCTGCTCTTAGCAAATATCTGAGAATTTCATTGGTGTAGTCATCTGTGTCTTTTTTGTAGTGGTTTCAACTCTCAGGCTGCTGGGGCAGCTGAACCCCAGTGCTGTTGATAGCCCAGGTGGGGTGGTACTTGGAGCCAATGGGATGGATTTTGGGGCAAGAGCTGGATTCACGTTGTCCTGAGGTTGACTTTCTTTTTTAAATCTAGACCACTAAAGCCATTTCATTCTAATCTAAAAGAGCATGAATATTGCAATGCTAAGCATAGCATGGGAGTTCTGCTGCTTTGCAGGGGATATTCTCCATGTGGAGTATTTCCAGAAGCTCAGCAAAGTGGCTGTTACCTGGGGTTCCTAAAAGGCAGCCAATGCAGGAGCTGTGCTTTGTAGGCCAGCACATTCTGCTAATTGCTGCCTTCCCTGCCACAGACTGGAGGCTGCAGTCCCTCACTGGGCTCACCTGCTGATCCTGGAGACAGAGTGATCATTGATCTCAGTGGAAGCAAGGAGATCAATTGAGAACCAGGAAGTTTTTTTGATTACTAAGACAAAGTTTTGCTCCTGTGGCTGTGTCCCATTTCCAAGCTCCTGCTGGATCTGAACTGTGCTTCTCATGGACACAGACTCCTACCTCACAATTGCTAGTAATTATGCATCTCATTCAGGGATCAGAAAGACTTACTTCTTTCCTGAGACACACACCCAAATTGTATCCTGGGTGCACATCAAGACGAGGCCATGGCATCTGCTGTTTTTTCTCCTACTTTGCCTTCATTTGGAAGAAGTGTGTGCAGGTACAGGAGGAGTTGTTCTGCATTTTGTTGAATCCCCACCTGAACCATCAGAGGTCCAGGCCCTTAGGACACAGCTTTCTGCATCCCAGAGCAGCCATTTCCAAAGTTCACACTCAGTGGCAGTCTGATGGCTTTTAATGAGGGGCTCTTGAACCTCAGGGTTAAATCCTCACCTTCCTCCTCTGTTTAAACAGAAGGATATGTATTCAGCCTTTATATAACTGGTTATAACTGGTTATAACAAACTGAAGGTTTTAAGGAAAACAACCCAAGAAATACCATTTGAGTACAGTCCGTTCATAGCCAAATACCATTAGAAAACAAATGTTTCCAGGTGTTGCTCGGAGTGAAGGATGAAGTAAGCCTGATGGCATGGGCAAACGAGTTCTACACGCTTGGGCTCACCACAGCAACCCTGCAGCTCCCTCAGTGCCTCAGGCAGAGCAGAGCAATCTCTGCACGTGGTGGAAGTGTCGCTCCTGGGCCGGACGTGCTCGGCAAATGTTCACATCCCACTGGGACCAGTGCCTGTGGGCACTTGGACAGGCAGCAGAGCAAACTTCAGATCAATCTGCTGCTCACTAGGGGAGCTTGTAAGGGTGGGCATGGTGTAATGGCAGTTTCTTAACCTGCTGAGCAAGGATGCAGTGGGAGCAGGGAGTAATGGAATAGCTGGCTTTGAAATTCATACAGGAGGGTTGCATCCATGGAGGATGGGAGGTTTTCAGAAAATTCTGAGCCCTATCCATCCTCTTAAATAGAGATCAGTTTAAGATGGCACTCAGGGTACACCACCTTGTTATTATTTGGAGTAGTGATGCTTCTCACTACCCGTGTCCATATAACAGCAAGTAATGCTGCCCAAGGAGAGTGGATCTGTAGAGTAAAAAAACCCAAGGCTGAAGGCTTAACACCCACTCTTACACACATTTCTAGTTTAGACTGCTGTTGCTCTTGCCCTACGGGCTGAATGTCCTCTGGATTCCACATCACATATTCTGATTTAGTTTCACCCAAAGGGAAACTAGCTTGCAGGCTCTGAGAGGACGTTGTGATTGAAATGGAAACATGGTAAGTTGGAATTTTCTGGAGACAAGGTCCTGAGCTGAAATGCTGACATGTACGCATCGCTTATGTCTAAATAGGACTTCACTGCAGGAGCTCAGCAAGCTCAGACTCGAGCTCAGGAGATGCTGAAGTTGTTCTTGTGAAATCATAAACCAGGGATTTATTATGACAATTACAGAATAATTATGTAATTACTACAAAGGTGGGATTTGTCATAAAATCAGTTATCCTCTTAGCTTCTCAATGCAGATCAGGTAACAATACTTTTATTCAAGAATACTATCTAGTTTCCTACATTAATTTGTTCTCTGGATATAATGAAACACTATAATAAATTATTCTGAAATTGCTCTTATTTCTCCATACTTTGCCTTTTATACATGTAAATGTTGTGGTGATAGATGTTGTATTTTTTGGATGATTTTTTAAAAATTACTATTCCGAGTTGAAAGGAAATGAACTCAACATGGAGTGAAACATAAAACAGGTCACTTCTGGGTTTATATTACTTAAAACTATAAAATAATGTAAAATGTCTTTTCCACATTTAATATTAATTTTGAAAACAAACTTTAAAAAAAAAAGCTATTTTAAAATTTAAAGCTATTTTTAATTACAAACTACTCTTTTCCTTACAAGTTGAAAGTCACCAGAATAGTAAAGCACGTAAAGAGTTTAAATTTTGATGTTACTGACTTTCCAGTGGAAAATATTCTCAGTAAAGCTGATTAGTTGCTTCTTTAAAAGCAGGAGGAAGAGAAACAGTATTTAGTTGGAAAATGTCTTAGCTATCCAAAAGGAAAAGCAACTATAAAGTTTTAAAACCTCCTCCAGGTTCTTCACCATCACTGTCTGAGATAACCTTCTAATTACGCCTGGCACCATTTGTGAGCTTTGTGATGGGGATTTTTTAACTGAAAAAAAGAATTAGGAATGTGAATTGTGTTTTGTGTATGATATACATGCTTTCATAACTTTTTCCTAATCATACCATGAGATGTAACACAGCCTGGTAGTGCCTGCTAAGGGTTTTGGTCCAAAGAAGAAGCACTTTTCACTATACAGCCTTCAGATGTAACTCCATGGACTCCTTTATTGATATATGCAGCTTTATATGACCCCCATATTTATATGGCTTCTATGTTGAGAAGCTTTATATTTCTCCTGTGAACAGTCATCTCCCCTAATCCATACTGGATGGAACAATTTGAAAATAACGTTATTAATGGGAAGGTGGTCACACAGAAAGTATAATCGCATTTGATTTTAGAAAATAATAATAAACTGAGCATGCTGCCTGGATCTTACTTGCCTAATTCCCTTTTACAAAAGGATATTTGGGCTATGGATAATTTATAAACAAATAGTATTATATTCTTGATCTCTAATCTCCACGGTTACTGGGCTCCTCCAGTTCCATCTTGGCTTCTACGTAATTAAACCTCATTGCATGTGTAAAGCAGCATGAGCCAGAGTAGGCTGGAAATGTGGGAATTATTACAAAACACAAAGAAGGAAATTTCCTTTATTTTACACCTTGGCATAAGTGACAAAGCTGTTTTGTCTTTACACATGGAGCTGGTGAATAAAAAGCAATGTGCTCAAACACCATAAACCAAGTTCTTGCAAGTAAGAGTGCACTGAAGTTAGTGGTGTGCTGGTCAGATTTAGGTGCTGATCTTTGTCCATGGTGTTGTTATAGACCTTTCTGGAATTTTCCACTTGTCATACTGGGATCGGTGAGAATTCCACCAGCTTGAGAGTCACTCTCTTATAATGCCACTTTAAAGTAGTGGTAAGTACTCAGCCTTGTACAGTTAAGTTTTTAAACATTTTTTTCTTCTTGCTGTATGAAAGACCCAGACAACCAACAGGAGTGTTATTATTATTGTTAAAAAAATAAAGCATAAAAATATCTATAGATATAATGCTAAGTACCCTAAAATTGAGCTTTCCCACACAACTACCTCTATTTTTCAGTTACAGTAATCTCAGACAGTTCTTGGAGCAACAGTGTGGGAAACTTTAAAGCAAACTTTGGTGAAGTTTACTTTTTTAACAAACATGTTTTCAATACCCTTCTATGTCACCTTTGAACTGACCAGAAGCAGGTTAGTCCTCTTCTAGATACCTTGAGTCCAAGCTGTCTAACTACTTTAAAATGCAAATAGAAATTAGTGGAGGAAGTTTTTGGCTCTTGATTGAAATAACTTCAAAAAAAGAAAATCTCTCTTAGTCTCCACATGCTGATTATTCTTTCACTTTTCCTTATCAGGTTCTTTTCTGTTTACTTTTAGTTTCCCTATTTCTGGATTCAGTTTCCCCTAGTTTCATCTTTGTGGAATATTTATCCTGCTACGAGCTATTCCCCAAGGCTGTGGATATCTGCTTTCCAATCTAACTGCAGAGGTAACTGCTCTGAAGGACATGGCCACCTTTTCCATGGCAGCTACCAGCGGGGTCACTGACTGCTCCTTCTCCTTGCATTCCTGCGTATTTTCAAACAGTAAGGTACTGCCTGTTAGCCTAGTCAATATTTTAATACTCTCTGGCCACTCTCCTCTCTGTCTATTTCATAAAAGGCACTTTTAAGATTCCTTCCCAAATAAAGCATGTTAATGATTTTTTTTATTCTTTTTCCATTGTAAGTTTACTCCCAAATATGGTTTTTTTGGCATGTGTTGTATCTCTAAGGCTCCTAGTGGAGTGGATACTTACAAGTAGGAGTAGATATTAAAAAGCAAAAATGGGATTTGCAATGAATGTTCTTCCACATAATGCATCTCAGAAAAAGTAGCAAAAATGAAAGCATTTAAATGCACAAGAGCCATAAAGTTGTTAAACCAAGATGCTTAGGTACTACTGTAGCCACAGAAGGACCATAAGCAATAAAGATCCACTTTTGGAACATGAAGTACATACAAGACTATAGAAAACAAATAATTCGACATATGGAAAGAGAATTTGTGGATGTTTTTGACTACAGGAAATCTCAAAAGTTGACAATAGGAGTCATTCCAGAACTGCAGTTAAATGACACTTCCATGAAAAACAGTGAAGCAGCAATATAATTCTATGTTTCTACATAATTGCATCATTCCCTGCCCTGAATGTCTAATTACCTGAAAAATTCCATCTTCAAAAGGAAAACAGTGGCCAAGATTCGTGCTCAAATGACCCACTAGTGAGAACTGAAAATTGGGGTTTGCAAAGTCAGGTCTTTGGAAATTACCATGAGATGTATATATTAAAAATTATAAAAAATGTCTCCAGAAATCAGAAAAACTAGTTTTGTCTTCACTCCTTGCTAAATAAGAATAATAAACTGCAAAATATGCAAGGCTAGTTCACATTAGAGAATTCTCATAAATTACATATTACATAGTTGGACATTAAACTGTTAATACAGGAAAGCTTCAGAGTATGGGTTTCCAATTTCCACTTTATGAATTTTTGTCAGCACAGCTTCCTGTGGTCAGATGACGTATCCTGTCAGTGCCAGGCTTTTTTCCCAAAATACTTAATTGAATTTTAATGACGTGCAGAATCTCACACACCGGTGCTTTGTTGAAAGGCAGTGCTAGAGACCATTCCAATTTTTTGTTCCTGATTGTACCTTTGTGATTTCTTACTATATTAATTCTTGTAAGCACGTCTAATTTTCTCACCGAAGACTTAACCACGTGAGCCTTAATTAAAGACATTAGCAGTCACGGAACAATTAACGTAAGTCTTCCACAAAAAGAATTGGTCTGCAGGGAAGAGGAGTTGAGCAGTGAGTGTACTGTGTGCTAGCACTTTATTTACAGAGGCCACGCTGAGAAAACCCAAAATCAAATCAGTAACAGTTTGCCTAAAGAAGAAACTATCAGGCTTCATGGACTGAGACTCTAAAGTCGTCTTCTTGCCTATTATTCTTGATACACAGCCACTGTCCTGGAGCTTAATCAGAATTCATGAAGCTGCTAAAGTCGAGAAAGATTATTGATCTTATTAAAGATGTAACAGCACCAGACTGAGAAGATGGAGCCTCCAGAGGAAAGAGAGGATGGAAGCCTCCAGGGGAAGCTGAAGCAGCTACACTTCACTGTCTGTTTAGCTCACACTGCCACGAGAAACCAGAGGCATTTTTCTTTCATAGATCAGGAGCTTAAAAGCCAGGGCACAACTGCCCCGTGTTGAGCACCTACATCTCTCCACCTACAGCTGCAAAGTATGCCTTCCTGGTCATCATCAACAATGTTTTAATTAACTTTGGAGGCTTAATTTCTTCTTCAGTTAATCCCATCTAATGGTACTGGAAACAAAGGAGTGGCTTAGGTGTAGCTGGATGGGAATTTAGAAATTGTAGGTTACAAGGACATTACAGATGAGCTAACTTGACTGACAGAGCTGGTACTAACACAGAGAAATCATCTAGGTGTACTTTTGAATCCTAGGGTTTTTTCTGTATTAACTCTAGAGTGCAAATTAATTGCTATATTTATAGAAAATGATGAGTGATAACAGTGGAACTAGAACTGGGAGCATTTTTTTTTCTATCAGTAGCCAAACTGAAAAAATAAATTAACTTTGTTTAGACTGACCCAAAATACTTTTTCATTTTTTCATGAGGAAAAGAAAAACTGCAGAAGTCCCAATTCGAATAAGCTGTTTCTTTTGACAGGAAATTTCTTGTTTTATTCAGAAGTAACTAGAACAAAAGGAATCAAAACACTCAGTTCACAGAAATTTAGAGTTGGGGGTTCCCCCTGTTGAACACCTGCATGGTTATGCTGCTTCACTCACTAAGATGCAAGAAACTAGGTTAAATTTGGAGGAATCTTTCAACCTCAGGAGCCAGGATATTTGGAGTTGAACCTCCCTCAGTCCTTCCTGCTACAACTCTTCCATCCTCCCTCTATATAAAATGAACAATAAATATTAGGTTAGTCAGAGCCCATCCCTGTAAGACACAAACTCCTTACTTCTGTTCCTCGTAATTTTTTTCCCCACTGCCAAAGGATCAAAGGGTTGGAAAGAAAGGTGGCACAGAAGGAGAGGCACTGGCTCTTGCCTCCCTTCCCTGTCCAAGGAGGGCAGAGGAGCGTGCAGCTGGACACTTTCAGGGTGATGACCTTGACCTCCTCCTCCCCTTTCCTGTGCCCTGCCCTTGGAGATGCTGCTCCACCCTGATGTTGCATGCACAAAATACACCAGTATCAGGAGGAGGGAATGGGAACCTCACCCCAGAAAGGAATATAACATGGTAATTAAAGGACTAGTTTAGGTAGGAAATTTAAAAGTTCAATTCAAATAATCTCATTAAGAAGAAGGTCTTGGCCATACAGTTCCCAAGTTCTGCATCATTCAAGTGCCAGGTATTGCATCAAATGAGGCACAAGCCTTTTCATTTCCTCCTCCAGCTTTATTTATCTAGGTAAAAAAGCCAGCTGAAACTATTTGGCAAATCTGATTCAGATTAAAGTGGGGAGAAACTAAACCCAGTACTTTTGATAATTACTGTAGTCATCTAAAACATTCACCCAGCTGAACACCACAGTGGTATTCTTACAGCACACCTGTGCAGGCAGGATTGTCAAGCTAAACTGGAAGTCGTTTTATCTCTCCACTGCAGGTGAAAATTAAAACTTAAAACCAGAAAGAAGTAACACATGTCTCCTGGCCAGCAACCACTCTCTTGATAACAGGTGACATGCAGCTGCTCTTATCAGGGTAAAAACTGCTACCAGAGAGCTAAGAAAGAATTTTTGGACTAATTTCCATTGCAAAAGGTGGCAGATTGGTGCTGCATCAGCTGGGTGAGCTGTGCTGCTTGGAGCAAGCCTTTCTGGCTCCCTACTCTTTCCAGAAATGGTGGTGTGTCCTTATGTGCCAGCCCGACTGTTCTTTGGTTGGTGAGGGGGAGCCACACCGTCCAGCGGGGAGAAAGAAGCACTTGCTCCCTGTGAGCTGGACCACAGCTATGCTGTGCTCATGTGCTGTGCAAAGGGCTCATGATGTGCTTGAATTTCATGTCAGGGATATATTTCCCAAAAACCATGGAGCAGGTTAATCCTTCAGTTCCACTGTGTTATTCAGGTAGTGTCATAGATAATTTTTTCACTTACAATGTGTAGGTTCTGTACTTATGATCTATCTGACTTACTTGAGAGACACTTAATTGTGAAAAGGGGACACAGCTTCATCAAGAAAGTAATTAGAAAAAGGCCATCTCAATATTAACAAGTATTTATGGAGTATGCCCCATTGCAAAGATGAATTTTATTCTGATTTTCCTACATTAGAAAAGCAAACCTTTGCCTCTTGCAACACTCCTTTGAAATCAACCTTAATGGTTTCTGTGGAGTGAGGTCTAACCTTATCTTGCAGCTGTGGATCCACGTGTGTCAACCCACAAATGTCATGTATGTTTTAGGCAAATAATTTCATGCAAAGTGTTTTATTTCAAGACTGAAACATTGTTCCAGGACAGGTAGTATAGGAGTGAGGCCAGGTGGGTGGACCTCTGAAGGATTTTTTCCAAGGCAAGGAAGGGACCGTGATAAAGCTCTCTCTGATCTTCTAGATGTGATTGTAAAATGACCAATGAAGAGAGAGATGACTTACTTTAAGATACAGCAAACACTGTGTTCCCACTGATAATCCATGCAAATCCACTGTCTGTAGAGCACTATTTGTCCTGCACAAGGAGTGCAAGATAATCTCAATATATTGGCTGAGAGACAGGAAATATCTGTTCAGAAAAAAAAAAAAAAAAAAAAAAAAAAGCCACAGGACAACTATAGAGTATGTACTATCAGCAGTAAGTAAACTCAAAAATAAACACTTGAAAAGGGCAGAATTGCCTTAGATGGGACTTCCTTGTCTTTCCAGAGTAAACATACTATAACCAGTACCACTATAACCAGACATCTTCTTGAGAAATCATACATAGTTTGAACCATTTAGGATTGATTTAGGAAAACATGAAAAAGCATCTCATAGAAAATCCATAGACATAGTTTTATTGGTGCAAATAGGTACACATTTTCTCTATGGATGTCACACACTCAGTAACTCAGGAGGAAAATAAGATATGTGGATACAAAACTTAACTCATAATTCTGACTCTCATCATCCAATTAATTTCTTGTAGAAGTTTGTTTCTCAAATATGCCATGGACTACACCAGACTTTTGATGTACCATTATTATTTATAGGATAGCAGTAGATTGAAATCAAGGTTTCTCTTTCCAAACTGCTGATACATAACAGAATTTGGCACATCAACAAACTTCTTTGTTTATCTTAAAAGTCTGTTCATGTAAAAGAATAAGCAACTCCTTTTCTCTACTGAATCTATATGAATTAAAAATAGTGTCCTTATATAATCAATGTTTTTCTCCTAAAGATTCAGGTTTCCTTGTTCTACAGAATACTTTTAATTAAGGCACACCCATAAACACTGGAATGTTGGAGGATGATGTTTTTTGGAGCTGCTGCTGTGTGCTTGTGAGTATGCTACACACTTAAAAGAAAATGGTGGTTTCAAGATAAACCCAAATGTCTTATAACAGCTCTTTCTGTACTTTTAATTTCTGCTACTTTTGAACGTGTTAAATTTTAGTTTATATGTAGGCTCAGCCCAGTACTTTTCTACCAAGTGTGTAGGGGAGTGATGCACTACAGGCTGTAATTTAGGGGCAGGTTGGAACTGCCTGAAATATGTGTGTCTTCATAATTTATTCCTAAAAAGCTATTATTACCTGAACTCTCTCTAGTTTCAGCACTAAATATCCTTTCCTTCCCTCTGCACTGGGGTAGAAAGGCGGTGGGAGGGAAGCAAAGTTATTTTTACTCCTGTGGCTGCCAAGCTGCATGCCAGAGGCTCCAAGAGCCCACGCAAGCTGAGGGATAGAGCTGGGCTGCCAAGGGCTGTGCTAGCTCTGGGCAAAGCAGAGAGTTTCCAAACACTAAGACATCCTCAGAAAGATGGTGTTGGACTACGGGCACACTCAAAGCCTAAATACTAAAAGCCTACCTGCCTATTGTAAACATTTAAAAGTGAGAGGTGTGTATTAATGTGGTGCTCAGATGTCACAGCAATGTCCATTCCACGCATCAAATCCAATGCCTGCACCAAAGGACCAAAGCAATCCCACCTGTGTATGTATTACTGTTTCTAAATACTTTTCTACTGCAAAAGCTCAGCCAGTGGGATCTTTGCCCTCATAAACGTCATGGTTATTTTTACATAGTGGCATAGCCCCTCCCGTACAGCTATTTAAGTTCTTAAGTTTTTCTATGAGACCAATGCCTATTAAAATTCTTTATTTGCATATAATAAAGTGGGATTTTAGTGTTATTTAGCATAGCTAGCTTGTATACATGGCAAATAGCAACAAAATACAGAAATTTAAATGTAATGAACTGTTTGAGGGGAATGTGTTAATGAGAACTCTTCCTTGGAAAGCTTGCTGCTTGAAAGAAGGAAGGCTGTTTGATCTGGGAACTTAAACCTCCATATGATATGATATGTGATATGTTCCAGATTTTTGGACTATTGGATGGACAAGGTGAGCTTCTAAATCTTCCCTACTCCATGTGTTTGATCGTGTCACTGCTAAAATTGGGCAGCAAGAAGCTTAATTTATAGTAATGTAAGAATGAAAGCAGATAATGACCATTTACACAGCAGTTATGGGCTGTTCATCCACAGGGCTATTGAGGGAAGGGGGAAATGCCTGGGACCTGGCAAAACACTGACAGCAAAAGTGGACTTCCACTTGCATAAAACACAGAATAGGACTTGTGATTTTATTTTCAAAATCTCTTTGTGTAAACTCAATTATTACTATCTACTAGGGAGCAATTTTGAAAATGTCATCTTGTTTTCATGTACACAGACACATATTTCCTGAGTGGCGGAAGACAAAAACTGGATCTCTGAAAGTTGCTTGAAAAATAATCAGTTCCCACACAAATTCAAGATAATATTTAAACTTTTTGTCACTGTCCAAGGATCTTAGTATTATTTTACACTTCAAACACGAGACTGGAAAGAGTTTTGAAATTTTTATGTATCTGTCACATTGATTCAAATTACATAATAAATTTTTACATATCTGTCATATTGATTCAAATTATGTAATAGCTTCTCCATGTTTAAACCCTAAAAGTAGGTTTAATTTATAAATACAAACATTTAATTTAAATAATGCTATTCTGAAATCAGCTTCACACACTTCTGCCTCTTCTTATCCATGTTATCAGTTCTTTCTTTTTCAAGAGAAGATCTAATTAACAAATCCACGTTCTTTCTCCTTTCATTCACTCTCCCACTTTCTTCTCTCACTCCCAATCCCTTTTCCTGGCAATTCCTATCAGATTTTCATTTTACACCTCCTCCTTTACCAGTAATCCTGTAATTTTCTATTTGTAGGGTTTTTTTTCCTTGTTCTTTTTTGTCATTACTCTTCACAAAAATCCCAGTACACATGCATTTTTTAAAATCCTACATTTCACCTAATTTTGCTCTCATATTTCTGCTGAGTTTTCCTCCTGTCTATAAGTTTTAAAATAAAATAATTCATTGCCTGAAACTATGACCTCAGATGGCTTTCTGCCAGCTTCACCTTTTCCCAAGTTGTCTTAAATTTCAGCTGTGTACACTCTACTCAGCTCTTTTGAGGTCATTATTAGTGATGTGGCCAAATCTCAGGACTCCTTCCACCTCCACAGCCTGTGATGTTAATGATCATACTGTGACTCAGAAATATTGTCCTCTCTTGATTCACTGTCGAAAAGATAGAAAGGTTTTTTTTTTTCCTTTTCTTGTTTTCTTTTTCAAATCACGCCAATTCCTTAACCTTTCTTTCAGCTGTGGGAGACCTCCATCCTAAATTTCAACACATTCCTTACCAGGCTCATTTTTTGCCTTTATTCTACTTGTGTGTTTTTCTAGGTGATTTCTTGCAATTTCATCAATGCAACTGTCATATCTAGAATGCAGCTTCTCCACTTTTCATTATCCATACCTGATTTCCCCTTGAGCCTAAAACACTGAAGTCAAGATAAGCTTCCTGAATTCTCTCTCTTATTTTATCAGCCTCTCTCTGTATCCTTTCCTGGCATTCCTCTTCAGTGCCATTTTGAACAGAAGTTAGGAGCATCCACTGGGCACTCATGTATAATCTTATCTTGTATCTCACTGTGCAGTTTGTTGTTCCAAGCTGACAATGCCATTTTCAGTTGCCCTTACATTTTTGTCTCTCAGAAGTTCTTTCATATCTATCTATCTATCTATCTTGATCAGGCTTTCACCTAGACAACTATGCCCAAAATGGACTTTTAAAAAAGACTATGAAGCCTTCCTTCAAGGCTATCTCAAATGCCCCTACTTTCATGATGCATTCAGGAAACAGAATTGATATCAGGCTGTGGCATTTTCAGTGAGGAGTGCTTGTTTTAATTTATTTGTAGATTTTTAAAAATACTGTATGGTACGTTTCACAGTATAAATATCTGAACTATACTAAATACATACTCTTCCTCTCTTGCTCCCATCTTGTGGGTATTTTTTCTTCAGTTTTTCTTATAAGTACTGCAAGTTTTTTGCGTTAAGAAGTGCTTTGTGGGCATGCACAGCAACCAGTACAATATCCCATGATATGACAAATAATACTAACTTAGTTTTTTTTAGCTCTACTCACATGACGCTGATGAGATTTCAAAAAGCCCTTACTCTGCCCAGACACCCGTAGCAGCATATGCACAACAACAAGACTCAGTGCTAAATTATATGATGGCAAAAAAGTAATTAAGTTCAAAGATGTCAGATGGTTTGATACATTAATATTGTCAACTCATTTCATAGCATTGAAATACTGTAAAAATGTAGTTTGAAAACAAAATCTTTGCAGTATTGCACACTTCTATCAATATCTTTTCACAATCAGGATCTCACCCCTGTTTTTAGGATAGTGATGTAGATAGGGATTCTCACTGATGCCAGTCAGAACTGTCTGTATCAGGACAGAAAAAGGGGATGAAGACGTATTTATTTTCTGTGTATATACAATGCCAGACATAATAGGATCACAAGTAACTAATAGGTAAGAAAATAGATGAAATAAAGTTGGTTAACAAATATTTTGAATTTAATTTCTTAAAGGTGTGAGAATCTCAGACCATTTCTGATCAACATATTCTAATTTTATATAAACAAAAAAAATACCAAATACACAAAGCTCAAGCCCACTGGATTGCATAACTTATAAATCACTTCAAGAGAGATAAGTGTGAAAGGTGATATGAAAGTGCAAGTTGTTAACCACCGTTGCAGCTGACTGAGTGTTTTGTTTATTCTCTAACCAGATTCTGCTTTGGGAGTCTGTACCACAACTAATTAACCATAATGCTTTATAATTGTATAAACAGAATATGTAACAGATCTTTATGATATATAATTAATTCTGCCCTTAAGGAAAGTTTTTATAAGTCAAACCATGTGCTGTTTGAGAACTGCCTCTTTTTGTTCTCCCTTAGAAGGCAGGTATATGTCCCTGCCAGCAGAGCTCTGGGAACATTCTAGAAAATAATGTTCGTTAAGGCCAGCCAGGTGTTTTCTTGCAGACTGACTACTGGGAGCCCCATCTCTGAAGCTGAGGTGGCTGCAGCTGCCTCTGCTCCTTCCTTTATGCAGACTGCAGTGAGGAAAGGCACTTTGGTACAGAAAATTTTCTGTTTTAAAGATCAAACTCGCTGTTGTCATGCAGTAGTTATTTGTTTAATCCTGAGTTTTGTCAGCCTTACTTTTCTGTATTTTTTTGTGTATTAAATTCCAGGCTGAACTCATCCTTGCTGCAAGACCAGAACAAGAACCCAGACAAACACAAATAATTTGTTTCTGGATTATGACCCATGAATAAGCACCACTCAATATGGTTAGAAGATGGCCATTCTCCCATCTGCTGTTTGATGCGCTTGTCCTTCCTGTGGAAAAAAAGAAAAACCAACAACAAATGGACACACATGAGTTCAGGAGACCTGGGAGGTCAGACACCTGATGCCACTGCATGAAGACCTTCTTTCTTGAAGTGACAGAACAGACAACATCCATTCCTAAGACTTGTTCAATCAAAGGTGTGAGTCACCCTTACATTGGGCCTAGAGCTTTGTGTGCCGCAGGCCAGAGCTGGTAGCAAAATCTTGAAATACCATGCTTAGCAGAGCTGAAAGTACAGTGAAAGACTCCACTAGGCTGTTTGCAGAGAGACCCTATCTTTGTAAAGTGCTAATCAGAGCCAGCAAATTTCCAAGCATCCCAAGGTGAGAAACTCTCATCCACCTAGTACTCTGCTGATGGTCTCGAAGGAGATCCAATTCTAAGGACCACTGTGCCTTGGGACATTGGTTCACTCTTTGGACACCTTAAATGTATATAATAAAAGAAGGTAATATGAAGATAAGTTGTTTGCTGGAAGAAAAAAAGGAAAGAAGGAGAAGAAACAAAAGAAAGAGTGAGCAAAGAGCAGAAGCCTCCTTGATCTAGCCATCACTTGGCTGAATGGAAGGCACAGGTTCACATTACACTCCTCTGGAATGATAAATCACACCCTTCTTTGAGCCCGACACACCACTGGGAGGATTATCTTTGCAGGGCAGCCCAGATCCTTCTCGCTGATAAAGCTGCTGTATCTGAAGAGTATTTGGCAGAACTGTCACCATACTCACAAACAGAAGAGCCGACTCTCCTTACCTCAGAGGCTTGGTAGAGGGAGTAGTCTGCATCAGCTCCTGTGCCCTCCAACTCTACAGATCACCTATGTAACTTGGAGAAGAAAACGCTGTTTCCTTGGGGAGCTTTGAGGTGATTTTATTAATGGGTTTCCACACCTTTTGAGGTAACATTTTTAAGGTAATGAGCTTTTTTTTCCCCCATTGCTTTCCCACCCACATCCACTTCTGAATACACAGCTTTCTTCTGTCTCCTTGTGAGCTAAGAAGTCACCAAAAAAGATGTTCTTTTTTCCTTTTCTTTTCAAAATTAAGAGATACCTCTTCTTCTACCTTTGCATGATCAGCTGCACTTCTTATTCCCTTTCTCTAGACTTCTTACAATGTCACACATCATTGTTTTTCCAGACACATCTTCTGTTTAACACTCCCTCTCATGTAACAGAGATACACTGTGTATTGGTAGAGCCAAAGCCATAACTCGGTACTATAGAGGAAGGTCTTCCCCTTGAGACCTTTCATCATGGGCTTATAAAAACTGAGCAATTACATCAGAGTTCAGTTTCTGCATGATGACACTGATTCCCACTGTTTATTGGAATGCTCTATTTCCACCGGTAGTGGTTACATTATATCTTGAGCATCAGGGAAATAATGCATGTCTACATCTACTTGGCTGGCAAGTACAAGTTTGAATTTCTTCAAGTAATGTGTGTGCTTTTTGTCATTTAGGACTAAAAAGAATATGAAGAAATTATCCAAAAGATGTGCTTCATTGGAACTGCTCTGATCTCTCAGAGAAAGAACTGTCTTTATGGCCAAATAATGCTTATAGATAGATTTCCCAAACAATGCTTTTCTTTCCAAGGCCCCATAAATCTCAGATTACTTTTGAGAGTAATAAATGTTGCAATAATGCTGTTCCTGATTACAGGCAAGACTATAACAGCTCTGACTGGTAGTGATTCCATAATTATGTTTGATTACAGACAGGCTCTGTGCGATGCAAGGGGGTTATTTGTTGCCTTCTATCAGTCCTGGATTCCACTGGATTCCACTGGAGACCAAAAGCATGCCATGCCAGCATACACAGCTTACTCAGCTGCCTTCCTCAGAGCTTTGTCACTAAAGCACAGCATTTAATAGCAGGACCTGTGATAGTTGGGTGTGCAAAACCTTTTATGGAACTGTAATTAAGCCACTACGCAACTATGTCAGTGATGGCCACTACCTAAGAGGATCCTGAATTTCAGCAGCTCTTGAGGGCTTGATCTTGTATACTTTATAGTGTGCAGGGGATAAAGTTACTCATGACTTTACTCTATTACAATGACAGTAAGAACCAAAATGACAATGAGAAATAAACTATATCTGTAACATTGTCCATGCTTTCTATTATCAAAGAATTTGAAGAAAGGAAAAGCTCCATTAAGTCAAGTAGCCCTCCCTGTGTCAATGAACAACAAAAAAAATCATGCCTTACAATTTATTCTCCAGTGCTTTGTTTATTTGGTATTAAATGACTCATGGAATAAGGTTTCCACCTCTCCCTGTGGGAGATTATTCCAGCTGCTGAGACCTACTAGCAGCTCCCTTTCTTTTTTTTCTCTTTTAATGATGCTGAAGTTTTGCATTCTGTTTTAGTTTGGGATGTAAAAGAGACAAAGGAAATTCACATCCCCAAACTTTCTTTAACATGCTATTAAAGCTTTGACATGGACTCAGAAATCCAAGGAAACATGCAGTTAAAACAGAAATGCATCATGTATTTCACTTAAATACCTCAATAGAACACTTTTAAGCTAACTGCACACTTCCTTGTTTTTACAGGTTTGTTCCTTACCGTTATGTAAATGCACTTTTATTGTATGTAAATTAGCATTAGGCAAACTCTTAAAGCCTGTTTTGTAGCTGTCACACCAACAAACCACATTCACAAATAAATATTTGTTTCTACAGGCAAATATATTACCTACCTGGAAATAATAATAATTTCCAGCTTTTTGACTCAGTGCTGGGACTCTGCTCTGGCCCCACAACCTGTTGTATGCACAGAATGGAACATTCTAAGAATACTCTGCTTATAGAGTAGCATACCCTAAAATTCACTAAATGTGGCTCTCTAATGCATTTTATTGTTATTATTCTTACCAGGCTGCAAAATCTATTTAAAAAGAGAATATTCTCCTGCTTTGAAGATTCAGAGATGGAGTGTTTACCTCCCAGTAGTAGTTGTGGAGTCCACCATGTCACTCAACAGCATCCCATTTGGCTGGTAAAGGAAGAGTGATGATAAGTTCCAAATAAGGTTTAGTGCTGTTTGTTGTACCTAGAAAGAAAGGTCATGGTGAACAAGGCTTTATTTGTCAGAAACAGCAAAGTAGGATAACTGGAGGAGTAGAAGCAACCCAGGAAAGGACTCTCTGAAATGAAGGTTGAAGTTCCCTAACCCTCAGATTTGCCTTTTAAATCAGTATTGTCAAAATGTACCCTTATTAACACGAGCACAAATCTGACAGTTAGGGCACTGGTGTGGTAAGAGCATTCATGCTTAATGCAGCTCAAAAAAAACCAACACAAAACCAGATACAGACCAAATCAAGAAATCTTAATAGAAAGATGTCAGGGACTCTACTATCAGACACTTATTACTCTTTTAATGGATCATAATGGCTTCAAATCTACCTCGTTAAGGGGATGCTGCTCATTTAAAAAGTTAAATGTCATATAAATCTAAGTACTATACAGTACATTTGTGCTTTCCTAATAGCAAGGTAACTGCTCATATGAAATGGTGCTTCTCCTTTCTTTTATTATATTGGTGTGATTGGTAATAGATATAACAATATCATTATATTCAAATTGCTACTGCTATTTGCTTACTGTTTCTACCTTTTCCATTAAAGATACGATTGCTGTACATAATATACAGTACCTAAGCACTCTGCAAACATTTTTTTCCTCACAGATAATTCTATGATGAGCATGAAACTATTTTAAGGAATAATTATTTTCATTATGTTAACATGATGTGTTGCATTGTTTTGCTATTATTAATTATATATTTTAGATAAGAGACTGGCAAGATAAATTATAGTAAAGAACCACTGGAAGTGCCCATTACATTTGACATGGCAGGTTATCAGAATACCAACCATTTTACCATGTTTCAATCAGCTTCACTTTGGAGAATAGCAACCACACATACTTGTCCAAAAGTGTCCTCATAACGAATGCCTAAAGTGGAAAAAAGGGAAAATAAACCTGCAAAATCCCTCAGCTTCTCTTTTGAAAGAACTTGGGCTCAGTCCCAACTGTGCAAATCAGACTTTTTTCCAGATGACGAACTAGGGAAGGGAGATGGAGATGGTGGTTGAGTCAAGTAACCAAACTCAGAATAGTAATGTAGGGCAGGACTGCTGCCTGGAGAAAACCCAGCTTCCCATGGGATACTGTCTGACATGGTTAACTTGCTAGCTAAAGGAAAGTGTTGAATGGAATTACCTGTACCAATGAATAGAAAGAAGAACTTCAGGCTGAAAGTGGAGCTGGAAGGAAGGTTTGGTGTTTTTAGCTGTGTGTTGAATGTTTGCCTTTATGTAAAAGCAGATGCCTAAGGAATACATAATTCAAAAGTCCCAAGTGGTTGGCCTATTTTCCTGAAGAAGAGAAGAGAATGTAGCAGTAGGTCTGATTCCAGATGAGATAAGACTTTGTTATAACAAAGGTAATGTTAATGGGCAGGTTCTGGTTTAAGTGAGTTATTCAGTATCACAAAAAGGCTTCTGACAGATAGGAAAAAAAAGACAATTATCCAAAATGGTATTCAGTTTTCTTAAGGGGAAATCTTACAGCTGGCTCTTACTCTGTAGTTTCCTGGCTTGTTCATTATGCAGTCCTCACTCCTAGTGACAATCCTTTACACTGAATGAAATAAAGTTAACAATAGCATTTGACTAAAAAGAAAGTACTATAATACCTTCTGGCTGAAATTCAGCTGTAAACTTGATTCTGAAATTTTCCAGTTTGTGAGTATTCATAAATACTGAGTTTGACCTAGTGTAAATACTGTTGGACCATAGGTCTAACAGCCCTTTACTTAATGCATTTTCCCCATATCTAGGAAACAAAGACATGAGAAAAGGAAATCTAACTCCTGACTACATGCCTGACCCTAAATTGGATGATCAGCAATGTTAAGGTAAGTCCTCAGTAGTGGGTTTCCTTTTGTTATTGGAAGACAACTTGAGCATGTAGAGACTTGAAAGTGATCATGAGTTGGAATTCTCTTCCCTGGTGAGTGTCAACAAAGCCAGCAGTGGGGATAATGATGTATCAGCAGCCCTGGAGAATTCAAGGGCTCGAATGCAAGGTGAGTCCCGAGAGGCTTGGGGATAGAGAGTGCTTGGCTGATCTGAGGAAATCATATCTGTACCACTGAACATTTGGGAGCTGTGAGAAGATGGAGTGTGGTTGATGAAGGCAGTATCTGTCTGTCAAAAAACCTTGTAGTAAAAATAATTCCATATATATTTTTTCGCCATTACCATCATACTCTAGCTAGAACTTTGTTTAAAGGCAAAACAGGCCGAAAACTAAAGCAACACCTCCACAGTTTGAGACAAATATTTTCTAGGAAAATGGGCCACTGCTGCTTCAGCAGAGCTGCTCAGCTCCAGATAGCAGTTGCATTTCACGTGGAGGCCCTTACTACAGGGGATGTTCCCATTCCTGCCTAGGGATGCTCCAAGTCCACAGAGGCAAGCCTGTTTTAGTTTCAGTTTTGTAATTTGAGAGCTGCAGTTTGGGTCATTAGGGGTCGTTCTAGTCTTCAGCCACATATAATGCTTTCTGGTCATCATCTCTTTCAGAATATTACTGTGATGTAAGTACTTCTTGTTATTTCTCTCTTCCCAAATGTAATATTCCTAACTGTATATTCATTATATTCATTACACATAAGTGAAACACAGGGAATGGACCTGAACATACATGAAGATAAATGCACCCATTACTATTTTGTGTTAGATGCTGTGTGAATACCTCAGAGACAGTCACAAAGGACTTGATTCTAAGTGGAATGGGCAAAGGGCAGCCAAGAAAAAACATAGACAGAGGGAGATAAGAGAGACATAACAAGAATGAAACAAGCAGGTAGATACACTGGGAGCAGAGTATTGATGGCCTTACAACCTGGTAAGAGCCTAGAAACAAAAGGTATGTCCAGATCTGAAGAGTTTGCCCTCTCTAAAACCTTCAAGTAGGAACAAAATAAGGATTAGGATTGCACAGTGTCTAGTTACTGCTTAAAACGTCTCAGTTTCCATGGCTCACGTAAATCTGTTTCTGACCTCGAGAGATGAACCCATTATCAATTGATAATAGTAAGAGAGATGTAACTTTGCCTGTCACTGCCCCACTCCTTGAGTTCACTCCCTTGCTGTCATGCTCTTGCTGTGATGTGTAATGTCCACTGCTCTCAGGATGCCCCTCCCAAAAGCTGTGTTAAGCATGTCCTTGTCTCCCAGAAGGATTGAAGATTCAGAAATACCTGTTACCTCCAGTATAAACTCCCTTAAGCACATGCCAGCTGACAAGGTAGTTCCTTAAAGTGGAAAAGAGAAGCATGAAATGCCTTTTACGTGGCTTTTGAAAAGCTGAAAAGGGTATTTCAGGCAAACATGGGTTTCTGAAAGATATTAAGATTCTGATAGGAGCTCAGTTTTTACTTCACTTTCCCTGTAATATCTTCTTAATATTACAGAGCAATGGTACTCCCTGAGGGAAGTACTCTGAAACCTAGATGAAAAACACTGAAAAATTCAACAGTTGGTATCCCACTTTAAAATACAGAAGAATTCCTTCTTCATCTCTTCTGAAATCACTGTTTCCTAGGGATGTGGCATGGTGTTGTACTATGTATGCTAACTCTAGTTTAGAAAGAATTAGGATGGAAATAACTTTTGGGGAGCGAAGTCTCCCCAGTACAGCTGTTGATGTGCCCGGTAACAGTTTGGCTGGAAACAGTCCCAGTGGATCTTTCCTTCTCTGGTTGTGGTGAAGGCAAGTGAAGTGGTGGTTCAGTTTGGACGGTAAGGCTGTGGCATGGTCCTCAGCTTGTTTGGAAAGGAAGACTTGCTACTGATATTTTACACTGACATGCCCTGTGGTTTGGGGTGTGTGTGGGCTCTTATTTTGGGGCTTGTGGGATTTTCTTTGTCAGACATTTACCTTGTCTTTATGCATCTATTCTTCCTATCTGAATACCTTGCTTGTTTGATGTGCAAGAACATGGAAATTGTAAAATTTAGCCATTGTAAAATAGTATCTAAACAGACAAATTCAAGACTTATATTAGTTCATCCTTATTTTAGTCTGACGTAACCCTGAGCATTGGCAATAGCCGGAATGTATCAGCTATTGTCTCAGTCAAAGGTGTACTTTCTTTCTCAGCTGACACCAGATGATTTTTGGTCTGTAAGACACTACTGTGTCAGCAATGTTATCTGACAAAGTTACATATATAGGAAAATGTGCTTACTGTTTAAAACTCTGCTGATATTACTGTGGGCAGATGGCTACTACAGGTGAATGCTTTCCAGTCATTTTGAGCCCAGTGCAGCAAAGCAGAAAAAAATAAACTAGATGGACTTCATAGCTGTGATTAAGCACAGTGCAAAATCCTTGGGGAAAAAAGTCTCTACAGCCCAGTTGTACAAACAAATTTGGCTCATGCTAGCAGAAAACAAAAAGACCGGAATAATGGAAAAATACATGGTTGCTGATTTTTCTTAAAATGAATTTATAGGAGTGGCTTTGTTGACTGAGCACATGTTCACACGGGTGTGCGGTGTATTATTCCAACCCTTTCTGTAACATAACCGCGGTGACTGCGTCACATGGTGCTAGTGCAAACAAAGTCTCACTAACAGCCCATGAATAGAAGCATTTCCGGAGAATACAGTTTCTCATTGGGACTATCAACTGATTCCTGTGCTACCAAGTGATAAGGATAGCTATGGACAGCGTTGGAAGTGTAGAGTAAGTGTAGTAATCTGAAATGTGCAAGACAAAAATGAGTGTTTGTTATATAATCAAAAAGGATACAAGGGATATAGTCCATTCTGTCGCACTTTTAATTGATTACTGATTGGAAGGCAGCATCTAATATAGGAGAGTATATCTTGTTAAATATTGTACTTCTATCTATATTCCATATCCTTTTTGTTCTCCTAATGTCTGAATCTGAAAGGCCATCACTGAGCTGACTTCCTCCACACAGCAAGACTCCCTGCATTTTCCCTTCTCCTCCATTACCATCCTATTTGCATCAGATCCAAAATAAGCACTGTTTTCCCGATGGACTCAGCTCAACTTATCTTTCTGATCTTACAGCCATTTATTTTCTTAGCTATTAAGCTACTCATCCTAATCTTCATTTTGTTTCTCATTGTCTCAGGTTATCAATTCATCTAATGGGATCTCTTTTTCCTAGAGCAAAAGCACTTTTAAAAAATATCACTGTAAAACTTTTTATTTTCCTCTTGTCATTTTCTGAGAGGTGCTTTTGGATGTACATCAGGAAAAAAAAATAATGTTCTATATACACTTATAGGAAATGATGAAACCACACTTACTTAGAATTTGAAGAACACCTTGATTTTTTTAACGAAAGTAAAAATACTGTCAAGGTTTGATGGACGTGAACAGACTTTGTTGCAGGAAATTCTGGCTGTTTCTCAGCCTTTCCTGCATGGGAGTGGAGTAAGAGGGAAGACGCTCAGTCCTCTGGGAATAGGGATAGCGCAAGATTTGGTCCAGATGAATGGCTCTCTTAAGCCAGCGTTAAGTCGGCACCCCTGTAAAGTCCACTTTGAATTCAGCAGCACATCTTTGCACCTCACCCAGCGTTCCCCGGGGCTGTACTCCCCGCGTTCCGCCTACGGGCGCCGCATCCCGGAGCTCCGGAGCCGGGCCCGTGCCCGCCCCTCCCGCCGCCGCCACATCCCACTTCCCCGGCCCGCCTCCCCGCCGCCGGCCACGCCCCCGCCGCGCCGCCGCTCCCATTGGCTGGCAGCGAAGAACGGCAGGGCCCCTGGCCAATGGAACCCGCGCTGGTGCCGCGGTGGCGCCCAATGGGCTCGTGCGCCCCCCGCCCCTGCCCGTCGCGGCCGGGCGCCGGGGCTGCGCGGTGCCATTCGGAGGGCGGGCGGCGTGGGGAGCGGATGGTGCTGGCAGCGCCTCCCGGGCGCCGGCGGGGGCAGGAGCTGGAGCAAGAGCTGGCTACGAGCATCTCCCTCCCTCCCCATCCTTCCCCCTCCGGCTTCGTGTCCCCTCGTCGTGCGCTGCCGCCGACCGCGCTGAGCCGGCAGCGCTGTACGATGTGAGCGGCCGCTGGGCTCCGCAGCGCCCCCGGTGCTCTCGACGCTGGGGCGGGCAGCGATGGCCAGAGCCTGGCGTGGAAGCAGCAGCCGCCGTCGCCGATAGGAAGCGCCGGGGGCAGCTGGGCAGGCGGCGCGGAGACTCCCTCGGGCCGTGCAGCGCTTGTCCCGCCCCGCCCCCTCCCTCCTTCCCTCCCCTCCTCCTTCTCCTCTCCCCGCGGCCGGTGCATGCGGGGCGCTGGGGGCCGAGCTCGGGTGCCCCGCAGCCGCCGGAGCGAGTGACCCGCGGGGTCTTCCGCATCCCCGCCATGTCCTCATCCAGCTCCTCGCAAACCCCCCCGTCCCACCACCAGCCCCCGCCGCAGAGGATGAGGCGCGGCGCCGCCGGGTCCCCCACCGCCGGCACGGCCGGGGGCCCCGGTAACGGCGCCGGGGGAGGCGCGGCGGGGACCAGCCGACTGCTCCAGCCCATCCGAGCTACCGTCCCGTATCAGCTCCTGCGGGGCAACCAGCACAGCCCGACTCGGTCCCCCTCCGCCTCGGTGGGCAGCAACACGGGGCCGGGGGGTGGCGGCGGGGGTCGCGGCGGAGGCAGCCCCCCACCGCCGCCCAGCGCGACGCCGCCGCTGGCGGCGGGCGGCGGCGGAGCGGAGCCGGGCAGGGTGAAGGGCAGGCAGCGGCGCTCGCCGGAGAGCGGCGGCAGCAGGAGGAGCAGCTCACCTGAGAGACGGAGCCCCAGCTCCCCAGTGTACAGAGGTAAAGCACCGGGAGAAAGCCGGTCCTGCTTCCCTGCCCCGCGGGGGTGCTGGCCGGGCTGGGGCCGCCCAGCCTCCGGGCACCCTGGGCTCTGCTTTCCGCTGTCGGGCTGCGCCCTGCCTTCCCCCCGGGCCAGCGGGGGTGGGACACTGGCGGACTCCCGTCCCGACGGGAGGAGCCCCGCTGGAGCCTTAGGGAGCGGGTCGGGGGGCGGGGGTGAGCCCTAAACCCCCCATCCCCGGGGCAGGTGGCGTGCCCGGGTTTGCTCTGCCAGGAAGCGGGAGGGGGGAGGAAAACACTTCATTCCGCCGCCCTCCCCCGGGATGGGGGGAGGCGACCCCTGAAATGTCATCCTCCTTCTTGGGCAAGGTGAGAATCCTTCTCAGGAAAAATGCCCCAGTGACCCCACCCGCGCCAGCCTCGGGAGGAGCGGAGGAGGGCGAGCCCTGGGGCCGCCGGCGGCCCCCCTCCCTGGGGGAGAAGCAGTCGGGGGCTCCGACGGCGGTGCTCCTGCCGCTTCTACCCCTGCGCTCGGGCTCTGGCAGCGGAGGTGTGTAATAGGGAAGCGAGCCTAAAATTAACTCGCTTCCCTGTCTCCAGCTGTAACTATTTAGTAGGGGTGATAATGGGTTAGATTTATATCTGGGGAGTCACAACCCAGCTCTGAAGTGTGTGTTAAAACCAACCATCAAATGCTCTTCCTTTCTGTAGAACTCAATTTCTTAAAAGACTTGCATTTTTATAAGATCATAGGATAAAAAATGAGGTGTTTTCAAGCACAGGTTCCAAAACAAGGAAATTCCCGTATTGAGGTGCTTAAAAACAAGTCGTCTTGTGAATGCTTGAGACTGTAAAAAACTCAAGCAAACAAAACCCACTACAAACCAACCCAAATAACCAAAATAGGCCTGTAAAGTTTAAAACGTGAAATTGATTCCCACCAAGTCCAACTTAAACTGCATCAGGTTGTCTGTTGAATTACTGAATGTGTTAAAGTGGCAGTGGCCATCTTACCTCCCCCCCTCCTTTCTGCCTTCCCCCATCACTTGAGCAGTTGAATGAATCTGACTTAAACGCACTTTTTATGTTGTCCTGCTGTAGCTGGACAACATAAAAATACCCTTTGCTTTTTCTGTCCCTTCCATAAGTCTTACTGCGTGTGATTTCTGCCAGTATGTGTTGTAGCAGTGGAATCTTACCTTCTCCCTTTTTTAGTTTTTATGTGTAGTAAACCCTTGCTATCTGTAGTATTTGATACTTGGGCAGATCTGTCATCAGAACCATCCTAGGTCAGGGACAGCATTTTACAAATGAGCAAAATGTCACTGCCAGTTACAAATGGAGTTAATTTGCCCTATGCATCTGCTTATGCAGATGACCTAATTGATTGTGTTATAATCGGAACAGAGATACTTCATAATGTATTTTTCAAAAAGTCCATTTCTGCAGAGCGTTTTGCATGCTTGAAAATGGAACTGAGCTTCTGTGGTTTTGATTCATTCAAGCTCTACTTAAAATTTTAAAGATCATATTTTTCCCACTGTATGGAGCACTAAATGTAGATTTCCTCTTTGCCTCTTAAACCTTTGAAAAATGCTAATGGGAAATGAGGAAAAACCAAAATATGTGTGCGTACGAGTAGTGGTGGTGCTGATGATGAGCAGTAAATTATTTAATTATGGGAACCCAGAGGAAAACATTGTAGTGGTGCAGTGTATAAAGGCTACGCTTAAGGTGTATTGAAGAGGGAGGAATGTGGGCAGTTACCTGCAAGCAAGAAAAATACTGCAAAGCTGTGAAGTACTTCATTAATGTGTATGAATTTTTTGTTGGAGGGGAAATTTTAATTTTGGAAAGTGGTTTCAGTCTTCTTCATCTGTGGGCTATTTTAGCCTTAATAAATCAGACTATAAATTAGTACTGAATGACTTTTCTGTCATTAAACTTGTTTGAGCTTGCCTCCTGGTGAACCGCGTCAGCAGCACACAGAGCTTGATTTGGTTTAATGAGTGCAGTGTATAAAATCATAAATGGTCCGTCGAGAAATGCACCCTGTAATCTGTATGCACTGCAAAGAATTCCTTCCCCCTCCTCCAGGTCAAGCCAGCTGCTGCTGCAGAAGCTGACATCCTCTAGCAAATCCTGAATGAATGAATGAAAACAACGTGATCGCCCTAATAATGACCACAATTGCACACGTCAACAGCTTTATTTTACCGAAATACAGGCACCATTTTCTAGCAGGCGAGAGTAATAAGATACTCTATTTCTTCAGTCTTGCAAATGAAAAAAGGTTGCCAAAGCTCCCCTTCATCTGCCCCCCCACCTTCCCCCCCCAAACCTAGAGCTGTTTTTACACAATTTGGAATATAGTTCCATGCCATGGGGCAGTATTTTGTCTTTGTTTCCCTGCTTGTTCTCAGCATTTTAGTCCACATGATGTGTGGACACTAAAAATGTGTTTGTAGTCTATATGGTGATAATAGTGTATAGAAAATTGATTGCTGAACTGGAGGGCTACTGCAGTAATAATGGAGGACTTGAAAAAAAATTTTAAATGTTCCATTTTCAGACATGGACCATTTTGCTGTGGCTTGTTAAACAATGCTGCTCCAGCTATTTATAGTTGTTATCAGTATGCAAGTCTTGGGGAAGTGGCTTGATTAAGTTTTTTTGTCAGTTTTTCAAAGCCATTTCCCACTGCTGTAAAATATGAGCTTAGGCTCTAGGTTTAATCCTGTTGTTTTTCTCACCAGTGCAGGAGATGTGTTTGTCTTTGGCTCTGCAGTCTGACTTGGATTGTTTCACGAATGTGCTCATTCTGGAGACTGCTTCTGATTCTGATGGATAGATGTTACTCTCTTAAGACACCTGTCCCCTCCCCACCTCCTTTCAGCCTTTTTCAGTATAGATTCCTTGATCTGGCTATTCTGCTAAGCCATTTTGTGTGGATATTTTAGTGATTTGCTAGAGGTCCTTTTATAAAGGAGATTTCTGTGAAAGCACTCCAGCTTTGAGCTTCTACAGGTCAGAGCAACTACCACTGCAGGCACTGACATCACTACTACACGAATGAAAGCAGCATGATCTGTTTTTTCTCCCATCATCATGTTTTCTACCCCTTCTTTCTAGTATACTGTAAATGTTTTTGTTCTGTAGCAACACCTTGTGTTTTTAGGACTGAAATTTTCAATAATATAATATTTTCTTCTAAGCAGATTTGGGGATTTTTAGTTGTTAGGAAACCATCAATGCCAGTAGCAGTATTTGGTTAGTACTGCTACTGAGTGGGTGAGAAATTGTGAATGTTATATGTATTTTTTTAAGGTGCTAAAAAAAAAAAAAAGGGAAAAAGGGGGAAAAACCTTCTGATATCATAGGATAAATCTGCAATGTGCAAGTCTACACCTTTCTTCTTTCTTGAAATGTATTTATTCCTTACTAGTAGATATTTTTTATGGTGTGTGCTCATGTTTTGGAGAGCTGGCAGTGGAAAAAGTGTCTGATTGAATGTAACAACACATGGTTTTCTTAGAGGGAATATATCTGTTAGATCTCTGAGTGCATAAAAGTAATGTCAACAGAATCTGAAGCTATGTGGTTTATGACAAAGGTGTTCCGGTAATAGTCCAAAGAAGCCAAACCCTTGGACATGTCAAATAAAACTTGCCACTTGCTCATGGACACATCTTCTAAAGAAAAAAAGCAAGTTTACTTTCTTGCCTTACCTGGATAAAATCAGAAGTTTCTGCTGTTATGTAAAGTAGCTTGTATAAATATGAGAGAGGGTTTCCTGTTTAGTTTCTTTTTTTTACAATAGGTGAATATTTTGTATACAAGGAGGGTGTAAATGACTTCTATATGATTCAGACTTAACACTGGTCTCACCAAATGCTTTGATTTGTTTAGTGTTAATTCTGGTGGTACTGTAGTATTATGTTTCATATTTTTCTAACTTTCACTTACACATTTTATAGCACAAACTTTTTTTCCATATAAAATTTTAAAGACAAATGTTAGTTTTAAGGACATACGAAAAATACTGTAATCAGTTTGGCTGTTAAAGGTTCCCAATGTCTTTTACTTCCCAAAATAACTCCTGAAGCGTTGCCAGCATTGGTGAGAGAAAGCAATTACAAAAGATGCTAAACAACTGCATAACCCAGTTCTGCTGTAAGAAGTATATATATCTGGTTTTAGGCTAGTGGAGGGAGGAGTGGAGTAAAACAAACAGTATTGTTGATCTCTAGACTTGTAAGGGATATCAATATTATAAAAACACCCAAAATGTGGGCTTCAAAAAGTGGAACTATTTTAGTATCCTAGATTCAAGCCATCCAGTATTGTGGCATCATAAGCATTTATACCAGAGACCAAGATGATCTTTCCTTTATTTCTAACAAATGTAGGTAAGGAAGTAATTTTTGTGACGCTTCCTATTTCCTGATCCCTGAATAATAGCAGTATTCCCATAATTGTATGGCCAAAACAGTTTTGCTCCAGCTTTGTCCCTCTCTCTTCCCAAAATAGCTTTCATTGAAATATAATATGATGAAATAAAAGACCCTGGCTAAATTTGATCCAGTTGTCCTGAACTCAGAGGCTTTTTAGTTATATGTTTTAACATGACTGTAAATGAGAATGGTGTATTAGATGTCTTTAATAAATATGCTTTATAAAACAAAGTGTGCTTCTTTCTGGTGTTAAACTACAGGAAAGTAAAATAGGAAGGTACTTTCTCCATTAAACTTGAATAGTACTGTAGCAAGGCATTAGCCATGAAAAAAGAACCTCCCTACCCCATGGAAAAAACCCAACTTAAAGATGTATATGTATATTGTCCTTTAATTCTTATTCTTTGGACATAAGCAAGTATTCATGTGTTACAGATGGCCAAACTGATGGCCAAATTGAAGTTACTTGCCAACATCTGTGCATAGTAAAACAGAGGCAAATACTGAAATTTGGTTTCTGAAATACATAGTTCCTGTGTTTTGTTGTTTTCTTTCCCATGGTGGTGGGGTGAATGGAGGTTCTTAAAATGTATTTTAAAATGCAGGGATGGTAGATCAAGGGAGTGTATCTTATAATCTTACAAAAAAAGTCAGTGTTCACCAAGCCTAGACTGCTACATTGCAAAAATTCACAGTGAAAAGCCAGTTATTTTCAAAATGGGTTTGTGCTACTACTCTGTCATTATGAAAAAAATAATAAAAATAACTGATGCAGTAATTCTGAAGTTTCAGTTCAGTCTAGACTTGAAAGCTGTAGTTGTAACAATGCAAAATGTGTTGGAAATAGAGTATATGCTCCTCAGTGTTTCAGTTTAAGTGAGTATCTGAAATACATTTTCAATGGGCCTTCACTGGTTGATTAATTATCTTCATCTGAAGAATATAATAATTATTTTTAACCTGCAGTGAAAAACGAAAGTTCCTGTTTAAATCAGTTGGCAATTACTTCAGTAGAGAAAAGCATTGCCAGCACTTGACAAAATAGGTAGTTCTTCATGGATTTCACATGTGTTCATGGGAAGTTGTTAAAATAGTAGGGTTTAAGCATCAACTAGCATTTTTTAATAAGTATCTTTTATTGATGAAAAAGTGACTGTGTATTAAAGATGACTGGAAAATTTTAACTGTTAATGATTATCATCTTGGTTTACTGTTAGTATTTAAATGAATGTTTATGTTATTCTTTCAGTGCTGCCTCCCATGTAAATCTGTAGTGCTTAAACAATGGCTTAAGGCATTTTCAGGCGAGTAAAATAATACTTACATCTCATCATTAGAAAGGATGCATCACAGCAACTTGTCAGCCTGAGATTGTGCCCTTTTCCTTTGTGTCACCATTTTTAAGATTTAGGTTATTGCAAAATGAAGAGCATTGGAGATAACAGTGAAGGAAAATGGGTACTTAATAATCTAATTTGGAGTAATAATTTTGAATCTGTATTTACTTCCCCAAAATTAGATAGTCCTTCAGTTATGCTTTATTTTTTCCCATCTGATTTGACTCTGAAGTTCATCACTACTACACAACTAGTTTTGAATTGGGAATTAAATGCTAAAGTGTAGAGATAGCATTGAAAGGGATCAGAGGCTTCTGCAGTGTGGATGCCACACAGAGTATCATGATACAGTGTGTAATAGCAATCCTTTGGAAGGGTGAGTCAGGCTCTCCGGTTCTTACTTTTCTGAAGCTGACATTGCATCCATGGAAGCCCTCATCCACAGCTGAAACTGAAAAACATGTGCTCTCAGGAACTCTTCCCTACTCTCCCAGCTGTGTGAGTCTGGGCTTAGCACCAGAGCTGTATGGTTATGTGGCCCCCTTGGATTGTCTGGTGATAACTTTGCTCAGACAGTGTGTCCTGGTAGTAGGACAGAGGAAGGCATGTAGTTCCTGGAAGTCTGTCTTGGAAGGAAACGCAGCCAGGCCAAGTGGGGCTTGTTGGGGAGTGCTCTCAGTCTGCTGTCTCAGGCCTTGTAATACTTGTAATGTCTCTGCCCTGGGTGTGTTCATTCCACTTCTCCTTTGGTTTGTGCACTTCCTAGCTGCTTCTGCTGATTTCTGCCAAACTATTCTCTGAAGAAAAGACACCCAGAAAGTGTGAGTGTCTACACTCAAGCATAACAGTTTTCTGCACAAAAAATTTGTAAATGGGGGATTAACCTAAACAGTTGATGTTAGGTCAGTGAAGATGGTTGTGATGGGAAGTTTTCATTTTTTGTAGTAGCAGATCTCTTAGCCTTCCATATTAGATATTGTTGCTTTGGAGATTGTGTACACTTCCCAGTAGGTTGTAAAATGTTATGAGCTTGAGTTTTGAAACCTTAATACAAGGTACTGTATTGGTTAGAGCTCCTCATTTAGTGTAGCATATGTCCTGATGATAAATGATGCCACTGATGCTGGTGTTCATAAGGACTTAACATTCCCTGTTGCTGGTGTCAAATTGAGGAGTAGCTGTTTGCAATGGATATTGTTCTCTGAATCAAATACAAATGTGCTATTAACAGCATTGGTTCTTACATGCCATTTATTTTGCACAACCTGAAACTAGTTTTACTAGTAGTACCCAAACTATGCATTCTGTTTCCTCTTTAGGAAGAAAGTGTCTCATATTTTGCTCATAAGAGCAGTAGATAGTAGTTCTGTCATGGTTTTTGAATAATCTGAAATCCAGTGTAGAGTATTTTCTTCTCAGTCTGCTGTGAGATAGTCTAAACAAGAATAATAATTTAAGTGTCTCATTCCTTGAACAGTGCAAGTCACCTGTTTGAAGAAGGATAGCTTCAGCCTCCTTTCCTGTGCTGTTACCGCCAGGCATTTAGCACTGTTGTAGACACGCTTCTGAATTTCAGGAATTAACACACATTTCTGACTGATAGGTCATTGCAAGATGACTGGCGTTCATACTTGATTTTGAAACTAGTTTCTGTAGCTAAATTAATTTTAGTATTATATAGTAAGTATAAATCTGTCTTTTAGAAATGTAATTACTCAGTTGTGAACCGATTAAATGTATGGCATTGTGGGTATTGTTATAGTATGTGCCTTTTAATCTCAGGTGTTTTGGTGTTCAGCGTCTATTCTGGAGTTCTGAAAGAAATAATTAGTAAAGGTTGTCTAGCTGGATTACCTGGGTATCTACATTTTTTAAAAGTCTTCATAGTTAGAAAAAAACCCCAAACATTTTAATATAGGTGCTTAGGCTGCAGTACCAAAAAAAATTCAAAACTGTAATAATTGCTTGACATTTTCAGCACTTGGAGACCAAGCTATCATTGGAAATAACGTGTTCTTACCAGGAAACAAGTTTTGGTTATTCAGTGTTCAGTTACTAGCTAATTCAATTAATTGTAGTCTGCAGAAATTACCCTGTAAATACAAACCTCACTTCAAATTACGTCATGCAGTCAGCAGTTGGCTATTAGGGAGCAGATTACTTAAGTGCAAATATGAACTCCCAGGTTTGTGAACATGTAGCTCTCAGGGATAACAGTGCAGTTGCTTTTCTTAGACGAAGTGCTGTAACGGTGCTGGATCAGAAATGTTGCTGGTTAAACCTTGAAAATTTTGCACTGTGTTCCCATAACTCAGGCCACAGAGACACAGCATGGAGGAGCCAGCTCTACAAGAACTATGGGTTTCTGTGGGTATTTAACAGGATCTCAGTACCACCCCTTCTGCACGTCACGGCAGAGCTCCCTAGCCCAGTAGGACTAAAGGTGTTGGTGATTACAGCAGGTATCAGAGTGGTGCTGTCTGTGCTCGAAAGGTTTGGTGAGTCCAGTTCTCACACATGGAGGCAAATTCAGTCCTGAGTGTCAGCTGGTCGGTCTTTCTGGAATCTGGAGCCCTGGAAAGTACATTATGAAAACTAAGTGGTTTTGCAGCGTTGACTCTGTGAGTTAGGTGTTACACCTCCATATTCAGCATACATTATTCTAAATCTTTGTTATATGTGATATCTTAACTTTCTCCTTTTCCAAGCAGTGAAGAGTTGAGTTGTTCACAGAAAGTTAAATCCAGATTTACGCTGAGTGCCCCGGAACAGACTTTGACCAGAGTGACTCTAAAAATACCAGCTAACTGCTGAAGAATGCAGAATGAGACTTAGGTTTACACAGTAGTTGGGAGGCTGCCAGGTTAAAGGAGAAGCTATCTTCACAGAAGTAAATTTCTGTTCAAGGTCTTAAAATCTTTATTGTTAACTGATAGCTGTGTTTGTTTAATTGTGGCAATTGATAGTGGAATACCACACTTCCTTTCTCTCATACTCTGATTCCTTTGGTATTTCACCTTCAGTGGCTCCTTTGTTATACCTGATACCCTGCCCAGAATAATCATCTTCGCAATGTTTTCTTCACCCACAAAGAAACCATAAAATACATTTGAAATACTTGCTGTTCTTTTCAAAGGAAACAAGGAAAAGTCCTAAACTGGAAGAGAAAAATTTCTCATGGGCAAAAATGTAATTAACTCATGCATGTTTAAAAGTAATGTGTATTTGAGAAGTGTCCATACAAGGAAGTGACTGGAGACACATACTCTGTGTAGGTTATTCTCCATGTGGAAGATCCAAATAAACTTCAGGTGTTGTTGTAGAAAGAGAAGTTTATTCTTTCAAAACAAATGTGCAGTCCATACATATATTATTTAAAATATTCTGTAAAACTGTTGCATAGATCCACCTTCCGAAGAAGGGACTAGGCTATTCAGATGATTTGAGACTCATGGTTTTGTTTAGTGGTGTGGATAGCCTTTAATATGAAGTCGAAGGATGCAGGGAGATATTTTCTTTGCAAGATTTATGGTAGAAACTTAGACTGGCCACATTGAAGATGGGAATTACCAACTGTAACAACTCAAAATTTGGGAGAAGCGGAAGAAATGGGTGTGCTGACACTGTATGTAGAATGTTAGATCTTGTCTTTGTTTAGTCATGCAAGTTTGCATGCATATACAGCAAAAGAAGAAAATCCTACATAGAGGTATGTTCAAAATTCATAAATCTGGAGTAAAGTTTTGGATTTCTGAAGGAAGTAGTTTGAAAATTCGTCTAAACAGGGTTGCTCTGCCTTCAATACAAAGAGAATCTGTTTTAATGAAAAATGTTAACACTATTGGAGTCTTTCAGACATCAGAAAAGTTCAAGGATGTGATCTGATTGCATGGACACTTGTCGCAGCGGGGATTACTGCAACAAGTATATTTCAAACCAGGAGTCCCGTGGAAACGAAGTATATATGGACAGATTCGTGGTAGATGTTTCAGAGATGTTTATTTCTCCAGCCATATGGCCGGGGCTCTGCTCGGGAACTCCGCAGTCACGGGACCCGAGGGTCCTTGGCCACCCCGGGGAACACAAACCAACCAATGGGGAATGAATCTGAGCAGGGGCAGGGAAACCCCGTGTCTCCCCCCCAGGGCCCCTCTCCCAGGGCTCCATGGCAGGGGAGGAGACCCCAACAGACACTTACCTCGAAAAGGCTGCTAGGGATAAGCAGAGAACCTGCAAGAAACAGCAGGAGGAACTGAGGAAAGAATGTCATGTTGCCAATCAAAAGGTGAACCTTAGCTGAGAATTGTTAAAACACGAACAGGCTTGGTCTTTGTGTGCTTTAAGACAGAAAATAAAAACAGGCAGATTGAAAAATGAGGAAGAAGTTGTAACCGTTTGTTACGAAGAAGAATAGATCTGAGAATGATCTGAGACTGATTTGCTAGAATGTATGGTTTCAAAGTCAGCTCCAAGGAGCAGTAGCTACAGTCTCAGAGGAAATAGCCCAAATACTTGGTCAATGCTTTGTGCTCACCAGAACAAAGTCTAAGAAATCGCTTTCCATAAGGACAGTTCATCTCGGAAAGATGAACCCCAAAATTGTAAATACTGTAAGGATAACTTGGAATTAGGAATTACCAAGACTGTGATAAATATAGATTGCATATTTCAGTAAAGTCAGTTCAGAGATCTCCATTGCAGGATTCTAGAGCAGCCTACTCAGAAATTGACACTTACATTCAAATTTCTGAGGCAGTCTTGTTAGTAGGAGTGACATCATTTGAGAATAGATATCTGAGTATAGAATATACAATGCTGATGTTTTAAAAATGTGAAAAACATGTCCATTGCTAGAGAACTGTCAGTGAAACTTCAGAAGACATTTGAAGGGATGGTGGAAACCAGGAAGAAATGTTACAGTGCAAAATGAGCTTTCCAAAGGGTGTCATGCTAACCTGGTGGTTTTGATAAGAAAACTGATCTCCTAGACGGGAAGTAGATCTTATCTGTTTAGGCAAATTTTGAAATTAGGGTGATGAAACTGTTGATGAATATTGAGAGGTTTAATTAGTATGCAGAAAGCTTATGCAAGAAGAGTTTAAGAACCATGGGAATTGAAATAATAAGTAAAAAATAAGATTTAAAAGTAAAAAGTGGAAGTTTATGTATGTGAGGTTGTACTTGAGGAGAATATATTTTCCTTAGAGGAGGAGCATCTAATTTGAAAATTCTGGAGGGTGGAGTTGGGTGATGGTGGGATCTCTAAACTGCCAACATGAAGTGACGGAAAAATTGCTGGGCACAGGTCTGGTCTTGCATGAAGTGCAGCTGGCCACACAGGGTCTGCTGGGGCATTATATGGGGTACTGCCAACCATTTTGGTGCTCCACAGGTCAAGAAAGGTAAAGTCAAACTGGAACTGACTCAGAGAAGGACTCCCAGATTAGGAGTTTAACTGTGTGATGTTAAAAAAAAGTCACCTCTGAACAAAAACAGTTGCTTTGTCAGAACCTGGGTGGGCAAGGAAGGGAATGAGTGGGTGGATTGCTTTGACAATGTAAATATTTATATATTAAACTATAAGAAGGCCTGAAACTATCAGGAGAAAAATTTTCCTGGGTCATTTTTCCAGTAGGAATTGTGACAAAATAGCTGCTGTAAGACTGACTGTACTCTTGTTTTGAAGTGATTATGTGTTTTATCAGTGCTAGCTGTGAAGTGGGCTCCAGATTTAGGAAGTTGCCCCTAGTCCTTTGTTTCTATGTCTTAACTGATAATGAAAAAATAATTTATTTAATTGTTGAAGTTGAGCACTCTCATTTAGGCAATCAGTTTTAATCTGGTTTTACATTTCTAGTCTTCAATTTTTTTTTCAGAAAAATATATTATTGTTTAGTATAATTTTCTCTAGCTAGGAGAATGCTTTCTATCTCTAATAATTGGTGATCATTATGATGGCATTGTATAGCCTCTATGCATTAATTACAGTTCTTTGTATATTTTGATTATGAAAGTAGTGAGTTGTGCCTTCTGATTTGTTTTATTCATTATTATGTCCAGCTGCATTTTGATGGAAAGAAGAACTAGATTAAAGGTTTACAAAACCCTCACTTTCTACATCTGGTTCAATTTTAAGTATTGTTGTTATAACAAGAAAAAAAAAATCCTTTCAGAGTCATGAAGTTTATTCTAAAAAAGTGGCAGTTTCTTCAGTTGCTGGATCAACTGGCTGTTTATAGTGACCTTCTGTATTTTAATTATTAATATCCTGGGAGGAAAAATAACACCCCAATCTTTAGTGCTGTTCTTGGTTCCCAGTTTGGTTCTCAATATTGTAGACATAGAATAGATGATTTAGCAGATCTAAATTAATGAACTTAAAGAAGGGAAATTCTCTATATCTGCTGAAGTGCCCAACAGTTAATGGATAGTTGTTTCAGTGTGCTTTTTCCCAAGTACTTAGCTGCTGAGCTCAAATCAAATTTGTCTTATCTTTATAGTATGAGCCTTTTTGAGTTACTTTATTAAATTATACTATTTGTGTAGTATTTATATTTGAAGTAATAACCTTACAAAGAAAAACATATTCTAAAAATGTGAAATACATAAAAATTGGAAAGGTCTGGAATTAGTGTTTTTTACCTACATGGCATCCTGTTAGAAGAGTGCAAGTGTGTAGGTTACATTGGTTGAACAAAGCAGGCTTTTGTGACATGAAAAGCTACAGGTCCTATACATGCCAGCAGTAATCCTTGTTAGAAGAATAATTTAGCTTTAGTGGGCTGAAACTTTCTGCCATATGGTTTGTTTACTTTTCTTACAGAGATTAGAGCGTTCTTTCTGTGTTTGATCTCTAAGGATAATGTTGATTTTAAACAGGGGAGTTTTGCTATGAAGAAAATCTGACTTCTGAAAGACATTCATAGTCGCATTTTACTTGACCGGTGGTTGGGGGGAATAAGGGACACGAGGCAGAGACCTTGCTTCAATGTACATGCATAGGCAACCAGGATTTTGAGTCATCTGCAGGTCCAGTGAAATATGCCTACAAATTCATCCATGTGTTCTGTTTCCTCTGGTATCCATACTAGCCCTGCGCACCGTGCCTTCCTGTGCGGTTGGGTGAGCAGAGCTGACATCCTTGCAGAGTCGTGCATGAAACCTCTGTTATGGAAGGAAATGCCTTAACCTCTGGGTTGGATTCAGTGACTAATCAGAAGCCCTCTTCCCTTTCTAGGTGACTTAGTCATAGCTGTAAAAGATAACTCAATATAGTGGATTCCTAAATCCCGTACTGTGGGTCAGTGTGTGTATGATTTTCCTTTGAAGGAACAAGCTGGTTTTGTTTTATGTTGTTTTCCCAGTATAGGTTACATCCTGTCTTGATAGACTTCTGTTTCTTGCAGTTCAGTCTGAATTGTCATGAGCCTGGGCAGGTACAAAACCAAATCTGCCCTGACTACCAGATTGTAAAATGCTCTGTGTGGAAGACTGGCTTCCCTCTTCATTTTTTTTTTTTTAATCCCTGAAGAATTCTGTATGTAGAAAGCATATAATTCATGGACCTGGATCCTTGTTCGGTTTTGGTTGTTGGAGCCTTGGTTAGATTTTGGTGCTGTTCTGTGCTGCCATTTTTTTTTTTTTTTCTTCAGTTAGGATGATGAGAGGAAATAGAGTGGATTGTGTCAGTCTCCTAGTAACTTAGAATGTCATCCCTCTTCATTTTTAGTCATTCTGTCTCTTGATTTCTAAAGATAGAAACTGGGGAATAATTTCTGAAGTTGATACAACTGAACCAAAAGCAATGTGGTGCACATAATGAAGACAGACGTTTTAAGTGGATGAATGTAAAGTATTTTAGAGATGTATCGGAAGGTAACTTGAAAAGACTGTCTCTTCTTATATTCTCTTAGAATTATAATTTTGGTAGCAAAACACTGTACTGCCTTTTAAATGTTTGAAAAAGCTAGTATTTTGCTTTAAGATATTAAAAAGATTAAGCAATTTAATTTGAAATTATGAAGGAAGAGTGCAGTAATTTCACATTTTTTCCTTTCAATTGCATAAAACGGTGCTGTGGGTTTTTTTAAGATGCTATTTAAAATCCTATTTTTTATTATTTTGTATGAACAGTACATGGCAAACAGTGTGCTCTTTGTTGCTCTGCACCTTTCTGAACTGTTAATGCAGTCATGCAGCCAGTTAGCAGACTGGGTCAGAAACAAGTCTGTCAGTCACTGGCAACTGGGAAATGTCTTTTGAGCCAATAGATCTCTTTGCTCCTCTGGAGTAAAACTTCAGGGGACCCCAAATCCCTTGTTAATCTTTTTCATGAGAGATTTTGGCTCCAATTACAAGAGAAAAGCCTTCTTGAGAATGAAGGTTGAAATATTTTTTAGAGTGGCCTCTAAATCCTCCTTATTCCATCTTTTTCCTGGCAAAGTCATAGAGACAAGTTCTGCAAGTTAAACATGCACTAGTTGGACCATCTACCTATATAATCAGAGCAGGAAAGACCAATCAGATACACATTCAGATATCAGCACAGTGGGGTGGTTTTTTTTTTACTTGCTTAAAAAGCAAACCAACAAAAAAAACCCACCTCCCTTGACCAGACTCTTCAGAGACAGAGTCCTTTTGAATCCAAAAATCTACTTTTGTGCTACTCAGGGAATCACTGTCCAAAGTAAGCAAGAGCAAAGATAACCCTTCGTCATGCTTGTACAGGGTGTAACAGGAGGAGGGGCTTTTAACTAGGTGTAGGACAGTCATCAGTAGCTGCTGTGGGAAATGTGACCTAAGTGATGTCAGGCCATCATTCTTATGGGTCACTGTGGTTCACCATTCCTTAATATTCAGCTTTCTATTTCTAGTTTTTGATTTCCTAGGCTGCATTCCCACATAAGGCATTATTTAAGAAGCATTCACACATGCACTTCTTTAGCTCATTGGGTTAGTAGATTTTTATAAATTTGTTGTCATATCTGGTAGGAATGTCCTAGAAGTACCTGATACTATTTAATGGTGCTATACCCAGTCTCTGAACATTCTTTGAGCCAGACTACTTGAACTCTGACTCTGTGGCTCTTGAAAAGAGTCTTAAGCAGACTAGGAAATCCATCATAGTCCTCCTAAGAGTATTTTTGGAGAAAATTCTTTTGAAGTTAATATTAATTTCCTAGGTGAAATCTGAAATTCTTAAGGAATGGATGAGTCCTAAGCTTGGACTCATTTCACTTGTAACTTGTGACCAAAAGGTTGTGCAGGGTGCTAGCAGCTAAACTGAAGAGAAACAACATCTCATGAAAATGTATTGTGGGATTTAGTACTGATAGTTCATGGTGTCTTGGGTTAATACTTTAAGTTAAAGAACTTTTGAGAAAAGAAACTAAGAAATTACTTCAAGAATATTGTCTAGCCTTTTGTCAGGACAGTGTCATGATTAGCTGACATCAGTAGTGAGATGACAACACTCCTAGTCTGGGGGAAGACTTAATCTTACTTTTATTTCACGTTTTTCACTCAGCTTGAGAGGAGTCTGTGTTATCTGAGACATTCTTAGGATAATTTTAGTCTTTGAAAATCAGTTACATCTATGCGAGTACAGGAGTGGAAAAGTTTTGGCCGAATTTGAACTGGATTTGCTAACTGTTGAAAGAACATGGGGAGAAAAGATGCTGACAGATGAACTCTGGTGGATTGAGCTGAATCAGTTTTTTTAATGCTACCAATGCTAACTGTCAGTATTGCTCTTCTACTGCAGGTGATTCTCCTCATTGCACATGTGGCACAAAGCTTTATTTAAGCTGAAAATGGACTGTGAACATGGCTTTCAGATTATGTACAGGTTACCTGTCTAGCCTAGATGGGAAGGCAAGCTCTTCATTTTAGAGCTCTAGCAGATGGTTTTATTTGAGTCCCATGTCCTTTCCAAAAGAGCTGTCGTGTTAGCCTCTTACTGAATTACATTTTGCTGTCAGAGAAATGGAAACCTTTTTTCAGTCAGTCTAGGTGGTATAACTAGAATTCTCTTTGCTCTCAACACAGCATGCAGAATCATGATTTCATGCAGTTTATTTTAGTTGATTCCTGCTGGGAGGTAGGATCATGCTGAATTTTGCCAGCTGTAGTATTCAGGTGGACCCTTGTGTCATTTTGTATAACATTAACATTCATAACTAGAATTGTGTAGCAATTTGCCCTAAATACATGCCATTAAAACTTGTGGCATTTTTTAAATAACACATAGCATCAGAGGATATTCTGAGTTGAAAAGGACTCACAGGGATCATCGAGTCCCACTCTTAAGAGAACAGCCAATACAGAGATCAAATCCACAGCCTGGGCATTATTGTCATCATGGTCTAATCCACCAAGCTAATCTTAGTCGTCATGAGGTATTTTGCCTTGCTGCAAGCATATGTCTTGCTTTTTTAATTTCTGGCTAACTTCCTCAGGTAATGTTATGCTGCTTAAGTGCTGTGATCTTAAGTTTGCTTATTCTGGAGGTAGAATTGGTTTTCATATGAGATGTCTCACTTTTCACTGAGGAAGACAGCAGAATCCTTTGACTTACCACTGCAGTAAAATCCATTCATATGCTTGAGATGTTGTCAGATGAGTTTTAGTCTGAAACTTGGATAAAATCAAGTCTGTAATTTTAGAGATTTCTTTGTTTTGTTGAAGCCTTTCTGAATGCTGAAGTCTGTTGGCTATCTTCAGGAGCTGTTGAAGCACTTCAGCTACTTCGATTCTCTGAGAAAACTGGAACATGAGGTTTCCAACCAGAGAAAGTGATTTGGGCTGGAGAAGGATATTCATGACAGCATCAGCATTCCATTGATAATGAAAATTTGAGGAGAAGTGTTATGTAGTAGCTCCCTAGAGTAGTGGGAAGCCAGACTTAGGAGGTGAGAAAAGCAAGATTAAGAAATAAACTCTGAGAGCAGTTCTAGTACTTAGAAAACAATTTAAGCTGACCTGATCTGCCACTGTTGGGGTCCAGTACAGTGATGCTCTCCAGGGCATCCCATCATCTCTGAATACATTACTGTACAAGACACCTTGTCAGATGATAATTTGCAAAAGTTCCTTCAAATGTTGTGCTTATAGATCCCGTCTCCTTTATTTTTTATGATCTAATGATATATCATGAAAGATGAGGAGCCAAAACTGTTACTGAACAGACCACAGTGCTGCTGCTGTTCTAGTGCTCCTGGCGGTTTCTGCCCATTATGTTGTGGCAACTTTGCTGTAATGGGGAAAACCATGTGTTTATGACTTTGGGGGGATGCACTTTTCTTTATGTTTAACTCAGTGAATTGCTTTCACACCTCTGTGCATGCCATCTCAAAGGAGATGGAAGGAGCACAGACAACGGTGGAATAGGGATGGCATTACATTTTTGTTAACGTGAATTGATTTATGCAGTTCAGAAGTGGTTTGTTTCCTGTAATTCAGAGTAATATTGATGAATATTAGGGACTTTGGAAATCACATCTTGAACATTTTCTTCTCTTGGCTTCAGGGCTTGACAGTGTCTTGCAGTCCACTTCCAAAATGACCATGGAGAAATAAAACTAGTAATTTTTGGTGGTGTTGTTTCTCTTCAGTTTTAATGGCATTAGTGTAGTTACTAATGTTGGGATTCGTTGTCTTTCTTCTGGATGTAGAACACGTCACAGACCGTAGCTAATTCTCTGGTTGTATATATTTTGTTGTGTCTTTTAGGCTTGTGTTTTCTTGGGTTTAGTCCTTATTTCCTCATCTTCAAACATAATTTTGTGCATTGTCTTTGACTTGTTTTAAAAGGTGTTTTTTGAGAAACTTTCAGAACTTGGGCTACCTGAAACAGTAGCATAGTGCCATAGCGTGACAGGGAAGGTTGGAAGAATTCTTTGTAGCTGTGTACCCATTAGGTACACTTGTGTTTCAGCACAAATGTAAACACTCGTTTCATTTTTAAAATTTGTCATCTTTATTTTGGATTTCAGACTTCTTTACTTTTAATGGTTCAGGGATCTTTCTTAAAATGCCAGTTTGTCACAATGGGAATCCTATAAGAATAGATCTGTTTGAAATGGTAGGGGTATGATTTATAGATAAGGCAGTCAAAGCAATTATAGTGTGAGGCAGTATGATGTATTACATCATGTCAAATTCACAGCATTACTTAAAAGTCTTCACCTAAAATTTGTAGCTAATGCAGTGTTTCAGCAGATCTATATTTGTATAAAATGGTCTGTTTTAACATTATTGTCTTCATATATGATGCTGTAACCATGCTGTATTAGTGCAAGCTACACCCTAATTGTGCTGAATGCTATATATCACATTGATGGTGGACCCTGCCTTTTGAGATCCATCAGTTCTAGGTGATACACAAATAGAAAATGGTTGTGAAGGCCAGTGGCCTTGTTTGGAGTCAGAAGTGTGCCAGCAGATCTGCTCTCACATTCTGAGCAGTGAGTAGGCTTTTGGTGGGTCAGATCAGTGCATATCATGTGACTAATTTGGAAGGTATCTCACCTGCGAATTTCTTTTAGTAGGGGTGAGCAAAACAGACAGTAGTTGCCATGTAGGGCTTAGGTTGGCTGAGGTGGAGTCTAGACGATGAGTATATAAAGTAATTTTGCCTAAAGGACAAAGCAAGACAATCTAGAGAGTGTGCTGTAAAACTCCTGTTCTTTCCCACATCAGTCTCGTGAATCACCCTGCACTTTGCTCTCCAAATGAAATACAAGAAAAAGTGTTCCATGATCTGGGTGTATGGAGAGAGAAGTACAGGGAGGAGTCAAGGATTGCAGGCAAAATGAGGAGTGAAAACAAGCAAGGCAGCTGCTCTGACCTGAGCTCTTTCAGAGGGAAAGACACAGACACACTCTCAGCTTGCTAAGGCCTGTAGCAGGATCTTGTAAATAATACGGACTTGATTTAAATTATGAAATAATATGGAAAAGAGAATAAATTGGATAGGGATTTTCTTGATAACCACTATTTTTCTCATTATTTGTATTGTAGTATCTAGAAAGCTAAGCAAGCTGACTTAAAGAGTGCTATACTGTGCTATATTTTCTATTTCTGCGTGTCTGGCTTTCCTGAGTTGCATCATCACTGTATTTAAATTTGCTTGATGTTTTTTGCTGATGAAAATACATAGCATAAGTAGCCCAGTTCTTCGCAGATATGAACACCTGAAGCATTGTGGGGGTTTTGTGACTGTTAAATTTTCCCTTTTCTATTTGTTTTTCTGCTTTGTCTGATGTTATTTGCTTTGATGTGATGGCATTCTTTTCAGCTTGGCATTTAGACAAAGGTTTCTGATATGTTTTTGCCATTGTGTGTCATAGCTAGCTTTTAACATTTCGCATCAAATTTAGCCTGACTTTTTTGTTGGTTTTGTTCTGGTTTTCTACAGTGGACAGGCCAAAATCCCAGCAAATCAGAACTTCTGGTACCATAAGGCGAACTTCTTCTTTGGACACAATAACAGGACCTTACCTCACAGGACAGTGGCCACGTGATCCCCATGTACACTACCCTTCATGTATGAAAGATAAATCTACTCAGGTAAAAGCTGTAAAACAAGACAACAGAGATGTTTCATGTAACTGTCTACTCAATTTAATTCTGAAGAAATGTGGATTCACTTAATTTTATTATAAATATGAAACCCTAAAATAGGTTGCAGTAGTCTTTTTTTAATCGGTGCTAATGCAGTAACGTGGTATGCGACGGTAATATTTTTATGCTTTTAGAAAACAGTTTGTTAAAAATAATTTTCTCAGTGTGGGCAGATCTGTTGAGGCTGATCAATCTCAGCCTTGTGTCTGGTTTATTTTGAAGCTGCTATATGCAAAATTGTGCTGAATGTTATTTAAGAAAGAGTCCCTATAGCAGTGGCTGACAAACTAAAGATTTTACTAAGTCATGGTAATAAATCTGTTGGTCTCAAAAAGTGTGTTTGTGTGTATGCATGGGGGTGAGGGAAGGCTACGGAGGTTATTGATGGCCTGATACTCTTGTCATAGCCTTGGATTCTCTTCAGAGCTCTGTCTTTGGTAGGAGCCTATGGCAGGTAGGCTGCTGGGGCATTCTGCTGCTCCAGTGCTCTTTGGCTAGAAATGTGAACGTTCTTTCTTGCCTGCTTCCTCCTCCTGCTGGAGCTTGTTGCCCCCAAAGATGATTAAAAATACATAATTCTAACCAGCCTACAATTATTATCAAAGGAGCTGCATTCTTGTTTTTTCAGTAGTGCTTTTGGGGTTTGGAATAAGCCATTTGAGTTTGACTTCCAAACTAAATTGGAAACCAGAAGAAACTAGCTCTCTTCAGTTATGTTTTCAATCTAACAGGCAGTGTAGGTGTAGTTGTTAAATCAGTTGCTTATCTCTTGTGCCATGATTCTGATCCATAGTTATCATGGGTCTTGAAATAGATTCTATGGTTCTAGTCTTTTGTGTAATACTGAGTTTCTCAGGACAAGTTAGAATGTATGTAGAAGTTTCCTCGTCTCTAAAATATGCTGTCTTGCAATGCAGGAAGCTCTTTGATGGGGTAAAGATAAGCATAGAACGCTTAGAAAAGAAAAAAAAATGGGTCTGTATGTTTCAGAAATCTCATTTAATGAATTTGAGAAACTGATGATTAAAATGTTCCAAGAAAAATTTTAGAAACTTTGGTGAGGACCCTTTGGAAAAACCTGTCTTCATGTCCTGCTTATTTTGGAACCAGACAGTTAGTTTTAGCAAAAAAGCAGCAGTCATATTTACTGTCACAAAAGGATCTACCTAAAAAGCCCTTAATCCTGGATTTATTTTCAAGGTGCCTTCCTTTCACAATACTGTGCCTTTAAAGTCTTTCTGTTTTGAAAATAAAATTTCCATTCAGGAGATTTTCAGTAGCATGCTTTGTACTTACTTTATTTCTCAACCGCTCTCTTAAAATATATATCCATATCAATCTTTACAAATACTCTTATGAATAGAAAATTTAGAATATTTAAACATTCACAAACAAACCTTTTCACTAGTTACGGAAAAGATAAACAAAGTGTTCTATAAATATTTGAGCTCCAAGTATTTGGCAGTAAAATTGCTTTCCTAGTGAGCTCAAGTAAGTGTTCAGGTTATGTGAACTGTTGGCTGCCTCCTTTTGCCTCATTCAGAAACTAAAAATGAAGTTTTACCTTTTCAGCATAATCAGGTATAACAGAGAGGAAAAGCATACTGCTGTCATTACAAAATCAAGTATTATTTCAAAGGGGTAGGAACAGTGAGATCTCAGGGTTTGGATTTGTGGCTATCTCCTAGTAAAGAATTATATCAGCTGTCTTTTTTTCCAAGTTACGCCAAACTCAAGCGTTTATCAGTGCTTAAGCTGAGTCACTCCTTGGGACTATGAATATGTAAAAGGTAACAAGCATATTGATTTGCTCAGTGATTTCCAGTTTGAGGGGTTTTTTTGTTTGGTGGGGTTTTTTTTCCCAAATAAAATGCTCACTAGGAAGGCTTTAAGATGATCATAAAACATTGTCTTGTGTTTTAGTGTGTGTCTGGGTTTTTGTTGTTTGAGCTCTGTGTAGTTTGAAGTATATCTAATTTCGAGAACTAAGGATGAGTTCCAAGTTGTTGATAGGGTGCATGCATCGCAAATTAGGTTAAATAAAAAGAAGATAATGAAAATCAATAAACCATTCTTCTGTACGAGCATGTTTCATTGGAGAATAAATTATCTCTTGTTTTACTTATAAATTCATGAACAATGCTGTCAGTATAACTTACATGGTAGGTGGAATAATTATTTCTCTTTCAAGGGTATGTTTTGTTCCTAATTAAACATTAGTCTAAAATCCAGATTTTGTGGAGTTTTGTTAAGGTTGTAATTATGGCTGTTCCAAATTTCTTAGACTTTTTGTTTTTAAAGAAAGAGAGACAGTTTCTGGTCTTCATGGTGATCAGATGAACGTTTAATGAGTTTTATTCCAAGTTCTTGTTTCCACTTAAATTCTTTCAACCTGTATAATGCTCATGAGTAAAATGTTTCTTCATAAGAATAGATGGGAGGGAGCAGAATTTTGTTTGGTTTAGTTTCTGTCACGTCTTGGAGAATAGGACTACGGTTCATATTTCTGTGTCCCTCTTACTTGCCTCAAGTGATTTGACTGAAAATGCAGAAGAGCAGTGAGGTGGTTATGTTTGCTTTTGGAAAAATACACTGTAACACTGCATTGTGGTATTTGTACAAATCAGTATTTCTCAGAATTCTGTGTGTATGTTCATGCGTGTGTGTGTGCATCTGCATACAGCTAGCTGATCTTTAAGGAGCAGCACGTTTTGGATAATCAGAGGTATGCAATTTTATTTAGTCATGCTTTAGTATTTCAGAAATGCAGGTAAACTTCCTGTTGTAGGAAGTTACATTTGTTGATGTACTTCGTGATTCCCTTTCCTGAGTTCCTTCATTGTCCTACCTTCCTCTCCTTTTTTAAAATCTGAACTTTTCATTAAGGCCATTTAAAACTCAGTATAACTTCTTTCCCCATTTTTTCTGTCTCTTTTGGAGCACTGATGGAACAATTTTGTACACCACTTCTTTATGCTTCATCGTTTAAGTATTTCCCCCTTCATAGTGTAAAGAACAACTAGATATAGAAATGGCTGTGTCTAACCTTGGAATCTTCAGAAACCTTTGGATAATTGTCAGAGTTGATAAATATAATTATTTGGCAGTAGCTAAGTAATTAAAAAGATATTTATAAAATTAAAAAAGAGATATTAAAAAGAAACATGGTGTTAATGTCATAACAAAAATATTGCCAGTTAATCTGTGTAATCTTTCTCTATCTAAATAATACAAAGAAACAAACAAATGGCCAAGTGGCATATTTATTATCCAGTAATTTCCAATTGATGACTGAGGCATATCCAGCAATCCAACTGGAATCCAGTTTTTCTCATTGTATATGGCAATTAGGTATTGCACAGATGAAATGAAAGAAAGTTTGCAAAACACCTTTGAGAATTTTTACTTCTCTCTGACCTAAAGAACAGTGCAGAGTTACTAGGCTGGAATGCTTGGCTAAAATACGTTTTTCTTGTGGATAGGTCAAGGCTTTAATGTAGTTAGCTCTCGTTAGGCACGTTTTGTTTTCTTCTGGGTAGATTTTTTTTTTTTTTTTGCTCTAAAGTTAACAGTCATAAATGAAGAGGATCAATTCCATGAAGCTTTTTTATTGGTCTGTTAGTTGTCATTGATTTTATGGGATATTTTAATGATGTACACTGGCAGAAAGAACAGGGAATAAGATGTGTCATAGAACTATGAGTTTGTCCTTCGAACCTTACTTAACCTGGTAACATATGTTTAAGAGTCATAATTTGATGTTTAAGAGTCATCATCTATAGTCAAATTGACTTCTAACTGCTTTGGCAATTTCTTTTTGTGAAGTTTCTAGATGGCCTTTGAATGCTTTAGAAATACCTGAAAACCCATCAGTTCTTATGTTCTAGTGCTGCTGTTGGGTTTCTTTAAAACGTGGAAGTTCTTCAAAAACACATTGCTTCCCCTGTAAAGCATGGACATACATAGGTATTCCAGAATGCAGGCTGGATGTAGTAATTGGAGTGAAGGGCTGGCAATAAATGTGAGATACTTAAAGTAATACAGTCTTATTTTAGGTTTAGGTAGGTTGGTATGCTATGCAGTCATTCTGATATAAGTGGAAAGAATGTAGGTGTATGTCCCTGGCATGGGTGGAAAAGCAAGGCAGGATTACCAAACGTGTTGGAAAAAGTGCTGATCTCCACAAGGTTGGTGAGTAACAATGGTGGTTATGGTTTACATGAAGACTGAAGAGAGCAAACAGATGTGGCATTCTGAGCATGTCCTATCCCGTATGTCAACTGAAATGGAACATAAACCTTCACATCTTGAAAACAAAGGATCCATGTTTTGTAGGTGCAGCATGCGTTATCTAATGTTTTCAAGGTTCTTCCCCTAAAATCTTAGCAGGACTAATCCTTCTTCATGAAGTTCAGTGCATCACTTCTGTGATGCTCTAAATTTCTTTCTGCTCTGAAATGTTACTAGTTTCACATTAGGTGCCTGACCTCTCTTACTGTTAGAGGTACTCTTTCTCTCTGACTTGAGGTGCAGCAGCTGTGGTTTTGTTTATTGTGATTCAGATTTTTTTCTTCTGATACAATTCTGAATTATGGTTTGACTTTAATATTTTTTTCATATGTTTAACACTTGAGAAGTACACTTGCAGCTTCCATTGATTAGCCTCTTTTGTGGAAGTCGTAAATAATTTTCATGAAATGTGACAGATTGTGGATGCAACACATCCATCAATATTTGTGGTCTAAATGACAGCATTTAAGTGAGATATGAGGTGGTCAAACATAAGCTAAACTTAGAAAAGCAGAATTTCTGTTTGACTGCAACTAGTCTGGGGTGTTTCTGTTTGTTTTTTGAAAGCTTTTGCTTGAATACAAGGATTTGATGTTACAAACCCAAAACTATTCTTCATATAATGTGGATTACAATATATTATAAGCAGCAATTTCTGTGGTTTGAAGAAGACTACCTTGCTATAATATTGTAGTAACTGCTTATGTTGTATTATTTTTGTAAAGCTTTTTCTTTTTTAAATCTGCCTCGAAGTAGCACATTAATATAATGTTGTCCAACTTCAGTATTGTGCTAGGAACATCATACAGTGCTCGTAATCTAATACTGTAGGTAAAATTTGGGGTCACAGATAGTGTGCCCCTTGTATACTGTGTATATTTTGAAGGATTGTATCTTGACTCAGTTCACCAGGGGCTGAAAGCACCCATGTAGTCCTTGTCTCCAGGGAGATGCTATTTGAGTGGAAGAGAATGTCAAAGCATACTTGAACAAGTACAAAATTTAGGATTAAGTGAATAGATATTTTCTGATTTTTATTTTTGATTTCTGAATAAATCCTCTGCAATATAAGGATTCCCATCTCTCTCTCCTAACAGTCGGTGTTGTTGATGAACTTCAGGGGTTGATTTTAGTTTGCTTTTTGTCCTTGCTATCTGGATCAGTATCTGTGTTTACTAAAAATACTATCAAGCTCATGTATTCTATATATTTGTTTTGTTTTTTAACAGTGTACTTCTCTTCATTGAGAAAGTCACTTGGCTTTTTAGATTCTTGGTATCTTTTCAGTTTATTAAGCTGTAGTTGAAAGGATATGAGCTTATAGTGATCCCTGCTACACCCTCCTGCACTACCAGTAAGTATTTAAACTGCCAAACTGCCTGCTTCTGCATCATCCTGGTGTTCCCCAAATTGTGGAGCAGTGCTGTATTCAGAAAACACTCTTGAAAGATAAATTTTCTGAGAATTCCCTTTGCGATGCTGTTGTTGTGTGAGGGTGTGGCACTATATCCCAGCTGTACTTGGGATATAGTAAAATACTGTAAGAGCAATTTAAATTGGAAAGTAAATTGTAACAGATTGTGAAAGCCTGTGATTTTGAAAAAGTAAAAAATTTTCCTCATTTTCTCTAGTTCAGTAGAAATCTGCAAGCCACTTCAGTGTTTAAAAAAACCCATCATTTAAACCCAACAGAATGTCTTTCACACAAATTCCAGAGAAGATGGTAAGTACCTGATCTGCAAAAACAAGTAATTATTTAGAATGTGGCTCTGTTAAAATGCAGAGCAGGCAGATGCACACACAGGTGGCACATGCATGTTGGCAGAGGCTCTGCTTTGGGTCAGGAGAGTTAAGCATTGCCTGGCTGAGGGACTGCCTTGTCTTTCATGTAGTTTTAAGTATCTGTTTTAACTTTTCACATTTGATTTTATTCTTTTTTTCGTAACCGCATTATCTTCTGGTTTCTTCCCCAGACCCAAACAGAAATGGGTATTACGTGACGGAGTCAAGTAATAAATACACAGAACTCTTAATTTTTAATATAAGAACTTGTTTTTTCTGGGAGCATGCAGGAAAAACTTCAGGACTGATTTTTTTCCGTTTTGCTTTCTAGTCGCCCACACGGCTTGCTGGGCCTTTGGCTGAAGTATTACTGGTGGTGTAAAAATAGCAGAGAAAAAGCCCCACCAAAACCATGGAAAGTGCAGGGCTGGCAGAAAACACAAGAGGGTTGAGTAGGCCTGTGCACACAGAGACTGAGTACATTAAATATTAGCACTGATGAGTTAGGCGCTGGGCTGTAGGCTGTGTAATGCTGTGGCAGTGTGGTGGTTATGAAGGTGCAGCCCATGCTCTAAAATTGCAGTTCTGTGCTTGATGGTGCCATTCCTGGCCTGGTTTAGCTGGAGGGGCCTGGTCTGGGGGCTGCTCTCGGCTCCCTTTGCAGGGCAGCGAGGAGCTGTTGGCTTTATGGTGTTCTCCAAGGTGGTGGCCAGGCTCCTTCCTCAGCCAAACAGAATCTGTGTTATCCATGTGGGTACTACAGAAGTTTCTAGATCCTAGATAGGAAGCAAGAGTAAGGAAAGCTGTGGAGGATCAGGGTTTCCATGCCTGAGAACACGTCCCACAGGGATGTGGATCCCAGATCCTATTTGTCCTGCCGGCTGGGATTCTGTCTCCCTAGAAGTCTCAGCAGTGGCCCCCTCCCTTAAAAACCCCATGGACAAATTGTTGTTTTCAGTGGTATGGTTTTATTTCTTTTGGACTTACTGTGAAATATTCAGCTGATACCAGTAGAAGCTGTTGGGGAAAAAAGCCCCCAACATAAACAGCTTTATATTTATGTGCCTGTAGCCCTGTGTTTTATATAGTTGATATCCCAAACTCTTCCTGAATTTTAGATGTTTCCATTGTTCCTGTGACTCTCTTGGTCAGGAATTCTGGTGGATAACCTCAATTTTCATAATAGCCTTGTGGCGAATAAGCATAGTAGTTGAGAGTTTGGGCTTTCAGATGCTTCTCAGTCTTTGGGGTTTAACTTTAGCTCCTGCATCTGAGGACAGTCCCCAAACGTCTTGGCTTTGAGATATGGCTGAAAAAGGCCTGCGTGTTACGGTACTGCTCGTGTAAGTTGGTGCCAAAAATAATAAAAGGTGTATCAAACTCTATCAAGTCAGAGTTAGCAAGAAGGGATTGGTTGTGTGGTCCAGTGGTTGAGGAAGACAGGTGAGAGAAGTGAATCCTGGCTTGAGGTTGTTGTACAGTTTTTTTAATCTTGTGGTTTTCTAAACTGTCTGCTGAGTGAAACATAGACATGGATACCAAAGCACCAGGTGGGAGCAGCCAGGTGAGGTTTTTGTCAGGCCTCTGATTCCTTATTCAGTAATGTGCATTGTTCTTGTGCTTTGTAAATGCAAGTTTACAAAGCTTTGGTTTTCTGTATTGCTTTTTATTTGTTGAGACTATTAGTGCTGCATATCAGATTCTGAGATTTATTCACGTAACTCTGACACTGCCTAAAGAGTAAAGCAGTAATTTATGCCAAAAGTTCGTCTTACCTGGAGAATTCAGTACAGTGCATTTTTTTTTCCCCCCCTTCTAGACACCCAGTTGTTGGGCTGAAGAGGGAGCAGAAAAGAGATCACATCAGCGCTCAGCATCGTGGGGAAGTGCTGATCAGCTGAAAGAGGTGAGAAGTTTTACACAGTGGAGCCTTTCAAATTTTGATAAGCCCAAGATATTTTTTAAACCCTTGCTGTAGTCATGGAATCTGCACCCTTTCCCTCTCCTCTTTTGCTTTTGAAACAGGTTTTACCTCCAATCTAAGAGTTGTTTGAAGAGTGATTGTTATTTTATGCTTGTTGGACTTCCTCCCTGCATACTATGAAGCATTGGCTGTGAAAGACTGGCCAGAGTGAGCATTGAGGAACCAGCTTCTTGTTGCTCGCTTTCTGTTCAGTGTTACCTTAGTTAGCTCTCTGATCTTTAATGCTGCTCTCCTGAAAGAGGCAAAGTGTCAGGTGGTGTGTTAACATATTCTTGTTTAGAAATTTTGTTCAAATTTTAGGTTGGAGATCGAGAGGACACCGCTTTCACAAAAAGGTGTTGATACAGTAATGGTATGAGTACTTGAAATGCTCTTTAGTCAAAAATATTTTGCTGTAGACTATAATTGCAACTAGAAAGAACCTACCAAAAGTGAAGTGGATTTGCATCATGAGAAAGTAGATACAGTAAAATGGTCTCCAGCTCAGCTGAAATGACAGTATCTCAGTTTTTGTCCCAGTAACCTCCATTTTGTCCAGAGTTTGAGTAACTAAATCTGTCCAGAACCTAATAAGGGGCTACATTCAGCCTCATGCCGCTGTCAGGAAGGGTGTAGCCTCTCTTCTTCTTCTGCACTTTCTTAAAAAAAAAAAATCCTGCAGCATGTTCCCATGAGGTGTAACTTTCCCTCATACTCTGGGCTTTTTGCATGTTCTTTCCTGACTCTCTGTTGAATAGGACATTCAAAAATGAGAAGAAATGTATAGGTTATCTTAGGAGAAGAAGTTAGAGGCAGTATATATTCCTTTTCTGGACAGACATTGATAGAGTAATTATCAAAAGGAGTAATGCAAGTTTAATTACTCAAATTTTAAAATCACATTTGACAAATACGGAATAATCTTGCAATCCACTGGTGGCAATAGCCTCATTTTTAAAGATGAGGACCTGGGCCAAAGGGAGGTTGATCCAAAGAGGTTTTTCTGTTCCCATCTCACTCAGTACCTCTTATGAAACCTTGATGTGTTGGAACATGGGCCTTCAGTTGCCTGGATGACTTCATCTGCAGCTGTGAGGAAGCATTCAGAATCACAGATTAAGTGATCAGAAATTAGTGCAGAAGGAGTTTTGTGTCAGAGAAGTTTTGGCTTAAACCTTACCTACCAGCACAAAGAAATTATAATACAGACAGGAGGAGCATCTGTTTTTCTAGGATAATGTTTCCTTGCTTTTACTGAGAGACTATCCTTCGTATTCTGGCAGTTCCCTATCAACTTGTGCAACAGGCAGCTGTACTTCACCACAGGCCTGTGGCTGTCAGTGATAGTGAAACCTTCAGCATATAAGCAAGTCTCTGCTATTTGATAACAGTGATCCATTGTGCTGGGTTGCCACCCTCTTGGTGTACTGACCACACGAGAAAGATAAGAAATGTGTGGCCAATGTGTTTCACGGTTCCTTTTTCGTTAGAATGCATTAGTGGACAAAATAGGTTCTGTGGAAGGGAGTTGTTTCTATCCAAACTTTGCAATGGTTGTTCGCCCCAAAACCACCCTTGTCTTCTTCAGCTTACAGTTCTTCCCCTTCCTCTGTTTTCCTTTCTCAAGCTACTCAGGACAGTTTTCTTACCTTTTCTAGTTCCTTGGATTCATAACCCAGTGTCATTCTGCATGCATCATCCAGCACTCGTCATCTACCCTCTTAGAGCTCTTACTCTGTTACCTTCCAGCTCCTTGTCAGTTGTGGCTCTCCATTGTTTGGCTTCTATTTTATCCCTTTCTTTTTCCTTTCCCTCACGTGTCAGCCTGTGTGTGGTGGGTGTTAAGTGTTTGTTCAATACCAAGAGTATCTGTGCACTCACTTTGTTTGTGCCACAGTAATCTGCAGTTCCTGGAAGGAGGAATTCTCTGGGGTGGTTCCATTCAAAGTGTGAAGCCCACGAGAGGCAGAATTGTTAACAAATGCAGCTGCCAGTTCCAGATATCTTTCTTGAACATGTGCAAACTGAAATTTTTGCCAAAGCTTCACCAAATGTAAAGATTCTTCCAAGGGACTAGAAGAGCACATTTGCAGCATAAAGGACCCCCAGGCAAATGTTTGGCTTTTTCATCCAAAACAGTGGAAAACAGAACTATACAGGTAAAAAGCTAAAGTAATGTGTTTTGGCACATAAAATGGTAAAATCTCTTCCACCCCCCTTTCATTTTAAATCACATTCTTAAACAACTGTAACACTTGTACTGAAGTCTGATGGGGAGGAGATAGAAGATCAGAATGTTGCATGGTAGATATTTGACAAAACTACGGGCAGCTGAAAGCAAAAGCTTAAGTAATGAAAATAAAAATACCACCTTCTCCTGGGCAATTGCTTTTGTTATGTGTGGTGTAGGTAACATTGTTCTGCTTAGAATTTTGAATTGTTTCCCATAGTGTTTGACAGTAAACAAGTAGATAGCTGTTTGCAGTTTCCTTGGGTTGTTTTTGCAGTTTGGATTCATGTTTTCTTGCTTCAGAAATTAATGGGATGGTTTCTAGCATGGTTTTTTTTTTTTTAATATGTTGGTTCTGTAAACTAGCTAAACACTTGTGTGATAGTTAGTGGTTTTGATAAAATAAGATTGAATATGCATTTAAGTTTAAAAAAATTATTTTCTTGGTTAAATTTGAGTACTATTAAAATGAGATACATTTGTTTAATACAACTGGTAGCTCTTTTTTAAAGATCTGTATCGTAAAAACTAAGAGTGAGTGTATAGGTTTAAGATCCCAAGCAAGCAAATGAATTCAGAATTACCACTTTTAAAAAGGATTTCACTTTGGGTAGTAAAACTTACTTTGCCCTTAATTGGGATAGGTATGTGTCAGGATTAAATGTCTAGCACTGAAATAGATATATTTGCTTTCTTGTAGTGAGTCTGTTAGAAATTTAGAAGTCCCCAGCTCTCAATATAAACTTCCCTTTAATAATTTCATAACGAAATCTGCTTTTAAAGAATTTGTTTATTCTGAAGGGCTCTACTACTTGATTTTAGGAAGTCTTGAGTGTAACTTGTCTAAGATGATGCCGGACTGCTTTAACATTATTTCAGTAGGTACATGTCTTGACTGGGAGATGAAGATTGCTATCAGTCTTTATACTGGATACAAACCAAGTAATGGCTAAAAACACTGGTATTTTTTCCCTTTTCAACCTGAATAATTAGTTTGAAATTCTGTTGACGTTGTTCAGGGACAATTTTAGTTATAGCTTACCCTGAACTGGAATTTACCCAGAACTGGGAAAAACCCTCTATTTTAAGCAAGTAGTTTTCGCTTTGTATAGGTTTTTAAAGACATATTTCAGACAGCTGATTTTTCACTTCCCTTAAGCAGCTCTCTGTGCTATATCTGTTACACAGACAGCAACAGCCCCCCATTGGAAGGTCCCTTTTGCTCTTTCAGAGTACTTGAAAAGGACTTGGGAATAAAAGAGAATTGAATATGAGAGCTTGCATGCCTAATGGGCTTTCATATACCAATTGAAAGATTGTATTCAAAGGTTTAGGGTGAATTTCTAATGCTTGTTTTGCTTTTTGACTTACTGGTTAACTCGTTTATTAACAAACATTTAGTGATTGAGGTGGAGCTCACTCATTGCCAAGGAGTTTGTGGTTTGTTCAGCAGTAGGAAGTTACCATGTTGTGTAGCCTGAGCTGTAGAAATACAGCCTATTGACTGGTAAATATTAGTGAGCATTTGGAGAGGTACAGTGGGATGTGTCAGGTTCCTTCATATTCGTCTGCATCTAGGTCCCTTCAAAAGGGAAAAACTACCAAGATACTCTAGATTATCCCAGTGTTGTAAAGCACTGACCTAATTTGGTTATTTCTCAGTTTAGTGGCATTAGTTATATTAGACTGCATGCATATTACAAGTGGCATAGACAAAATTAATATTATTCATTGTACAGCTTCGAGCTGGAGAAATACTTAGGAAGCAGAAAATATATTTGTAGGGGGTTTTCGTGATTTGTTTAATAATCCTGGATGGTCATTTTATCTTTGACTGACAGTAAACCATTAAGACCAAATTGAAACTTTGTGCCCTGAATGACTTTGTGTAGGTTTCTGATGCACTGATCTTTGTGTTTCCTTGGTGTTCATTGTTGGTGGGGGTTTTTTATAAATTACTTTAAAATAGGTGAAGAAAAGAGTCTTGCCGCTGCATCAGCAACATTGTAGAGAACAGTCACTGGAAGAGCAAAGGCTGAAAATTCTCTTTAATTTTTTTTGAAATGTGCACAGATTTATGCTGTTTTCCCCCTCCATGCAGTCACATGAGAGTACTTGCCAAATTGTGAATTAAAAGATGTACTTTGAAATTCCCTACATATATGTTTACCCATCAAAATGTAGCAAAACAGTTTTCAATAACAAAGGGCATTCGAACATTGGAAGTAGCATTCAAATTGAGTTCACTCCTTTATAAATTCCTTGATTCTTGTTTTAAAATTTGTTTTACTTTCAGCTGTATCCTCTAAGAAAATAGCTGTATTTTCTAAAGGAAATGTTCTGCATGTCTTCAAGTTAGGTAGGCAGGGAGAACATTTGAATTTGTTTACTTATATAATTCACATGTTATGGATCTAAGTGCACATATGCGCAAGGCTAACACTTAAATGTCTTCGACAAGTGGATGCTTTAGGATACATGTGAGATCTTTTTGGGATGATTTACATATGTTCCTTAATATGACTGTGTATGCCCCAGTCATGTTCATGCTCAGAACTTGGGCGTATGAGGGAAGTGGTGTCCCAAACCTTTTCTGTTCTTAGCTGCTCGGTGAAAATGGAGTGTTTTGTTACTGCCCTTTGGTTTCCCCAGCATAGCACATGGTTCCTTTCCTGCCATTTCCTTGGCACTATTTTCTTTGAATAGATCTGGTCTGATGGTGGATCTTCAAGTGCCTGTTTTCCTGATACCACTCACTTGGCACCATTTTCTTCGCACAGCAGGCTCCCTAGCTCATATTAGCTGCATCAGTTGAGTGCCCAAGAGAAAGGATCTGCTGCTTCTTTGAGATAATTGGTAGAACAGGTGCCATCAAGGCATATGTTTCAGATCCTTTTTTACTCCATAAATTATATTTGTTTTGTAAGAATTAGGGTACCTCATAATTGTCTGTAGATCATTTTGCTTATGTTTGATGCTCTGATGATGCTTCTCTACCTGAGAAGAAGGTGTAGATAAACTTCAAGGAAGCTAGCACAGCTGTCTATTCCTGTTAGTAGTAGTGACTTTATTTCAGTTTGAGATAGAGAATAATTGGTAATTAAAAGACAATCTTATAGAAGAAAAAGAGCTATTGCAGTGTCAGAATTAGCTTTAGCAAGTGGTAGAACACTGTGGACTCCCCTTGGTGAAGAGCTGGAGCATCATTTAGTTCAGCGAATTTCATGTACTCATTGACACTGCACAGACAACCAGCAGGCCTCTGTCTCCCAGGTCTGCAGGATAAATAAGAAATGGCGAATTCCTTTTTATATGCCCATTGTTACTTTCTCATTTTCTTGTCGAAAGGTAACTACCACATCATGGACAGTTAGGGTCCTGCAAGTTCAGGGCTAAGGATGTATGATCTAAGAAGGCACATCTGTTTCTTCACTGCATTGCTTGTTTGGCTTAAGTGATCGTATCAGCTCCAGATACACAGTCAAATCAACTATTTTCCCTCTTCCGTTTCTCCTCAGTGACCCAAGAAGTCTTTTCTTTGTTAGTGTCAAGAACCTATTGACTGCCAAAATACACATACTCTTGAGGTGGCTGAGAGAACCGTAAATTCCAGGGATCCATTGATTCCTTTCACAGTATCAGAGCTTCAAGGTTTTTGGCTAGCCTAGAGACATACCAGCCTATCAACACTCTCCCATTTAGAGCTTTCACTATCCAAATTTTAGGGTGAGAGGCTATGTCCTCAAAGATTTGCAAGCTTACTTGTGACAGAAATCAGTCAGCCAGACCTCTGAGGTGGTATTGTGTAGTTATTTTTTTTCATAGTGTGCTCCTGAGGAGAACTCAAAAACCATATTTCATTTAAATTAAACAAAATAGTGTATTTAACTTTTTGATTTAGGAGGAAGTGCATGGCATCAAGGAGAGGCAGTAGAAAGGAAGGATTTATATACAGCACTCTCCTTGCTTTCTGATTATTCTTGTAGCCAGCCATCTCTGTCCACAGCTGTCTTCTGATCTGGGCATCATTTTTCTCCTCTGTTTTTAAAAGGGAAGATGAAGATTATTTCCCAGTTCTCCCCATTCTTCAGCATTCCAATGTAAGACACAGATATTTGTAATGTGTGTATATTTACCAGAGTAGTTACCTGCATGTTTTTTCATCTATGGAGTTAGGTTTCCCAATTGCTGTTACTCCTACAGGAAGAAGGGAAAAGTTCCCAACAAACATATGTATATTTTTTAGAGGTGAAATATCTCTTCATACTCCGAAGTTTCTTGCAACATGGTGCTTGAGTTGCACCTTTTATCAAGAGCTTAGTGTCCCAGTTCTCTAAATGTAGCTCATCTGTGTAAGTAATGCAGCTGTATTAGGGCTCTGTTTTTCTGGATGTATTGAACACACAGACCCTTTTGGAAGTCTTGAACTGTTTGTCTGTTGTTTAAAGATCAAAGCATTCAGCCATTTCTGAGTAGCAGTTCTCTAAATATGGGTAACGAGCTGTGGCAAGACTTGATATGAAGCCCTAAAGGTAGATTGTTCTTCTGTGAGTGCTACCAGAAGCAGCACAAAGAAAAGTTCACAGCCTGCAGCAAAGCTCCATCCAAACCTCTTCACCAAGCACTGTCATCTCTGACACTGTGAAGAGTGATGTGAAGTGATTCTCTGCCTCAGAGTTGCTTTGCAAGAGTACCAGTGATATATTTAACTACTTGGAAATAACCACAGAGTGCATGTACTTGTAAGTTGTCACTCAGAAGGAGAGGTTAGTTTCCAGCTGATGTATGAATTCCATGTGCATTCATTCTCCTTACTTGCCCTCAGGTTTTTAAAAATTCTGTCTCTAGCTGAGTTAAAAATGAAATGGGGCCATGCATGGCCTTATATACCAGTGAGCTGAGCATGAGGAACAGTAGGATTTGAGCCTAAGGGAACAAATTATCCGGTTTTAAGGAAGTGTCTGTACCTGTTGTGTGAATTTGCACATAGTCTAAACTTTTGAGACAATGTTTATAGAGGTAAGTACTCTCTTTCATGTAGAAGTTTCCCAGGAGGGATAAATAAGTAGAGGAATCCCCAAATGAAATTCTTAGGTTTCTTGTTAAGGAGCAGGTCAAATGGATAATGGCTTTAGTTGCATTTGACATTTAAAATATGTAACTTTTGATTAGACATCTTTGCAGCAGACAGTAGGAAAGATAATTCCATCTGCCTGAAGGAATTTGTGATAATTTTGCCTGCAGGGAAGTGCTATTGAATGTATTAAATAAGTACTCAAAGATGAGCAGTGCATTTTGATTGCCAGTTGTTTGTGAAGGCTCTTTACTTTTATGATGAATTACCACTAAAAAATTATGGTTTGGTTTAAGATCAAACAAATTAAACTGTAGGCTTCAAAGTCCCCAGTTTAAACCAGTTAGAGGTTAGAAAATGCTACAAATTGTCATTCTGACTCCTTTTATTTGCATCAGATATTACAGTGCTTGTGTGTAAATGAGGAAATTCACTAAATAAATTAAGCCTGTTGTTGTGTTTAGGTTGGCGAATAGGGCAGATACTTTGGAGTATCTGATAAGCAGAAAGAAGCTTTAATGCTCATACTTTAAGGAAAGGCAATCCCATACGCCTATAAAATCCTCCAAAGAGTATTTAAAATGTCCATGGTTCACTTGATACGTGAAGATTTGAGCAGTTACCCATTCGAGAACTCATTCTCACTTGACCTGAACTTCTCTCCAGCAGATTGCCAAACTGAGGCAGCAGCTTCAGCGCAGTAAGCAGAGCAGTCGTCACAACAAAGAGAAGGAACGTCAGTCACCTCTCCATGGCAACCATATAGCAATCAGTCAGACTCAGGTAAGTGGGTAGCTCCTTGTATTAACAGCCTCCCACCTTACCAGGGTTGGCTGAATAGCCTGCTGAGCGTTCCCATCTGTCTTGTGTTCTCTTATGTGGTACACTGAAATGCTTAAGTCTGATACACTGTACCTTCACTGGAGTTTATCTGATGGTCATCATGTAATAAAAGAAGGGTTGCACCAGGATAACAGACTTCCAGGGATACATACTTGCTTCCAAGACTAATCTTTTGTGGTAAACTTTCAAAGCTCCTGTGGAGGGTATTTGCTTACAAGTTTTGCAACCTAATTTTATCTGGGCTAGTTAAAAAATAAAAATAGAAAATAAAGAAAAAGAAAGTACCAAAGCAGGGTGCAGTGGAGGATGCCCAAAGCAGTCATGATCTAGTCATTACAACGTGTCAGCAAAATTGCAACCCACATTACAGTTCTGAAGCTCAGGTGAGGTTCAGTCAATGCCTTCACAGACCTTAAGCCACTTGTAGAAAGCATTTAATCATGGCTTATTTGGGAGTGCAGATATTTGAGTCCTGATTACATTTCACCTATAGTAGTTGATCCTTAACTTGGAGTGCCTGTTACTAACAGGCCACTCTTTGAACGTCTGAAATGTTGGTTCTATCATGGTATTTCCTGAGTACCTTTTTAGCTACCGGGTGTTCTATAAAGCAGTTAGTTACAGCAGCTGGTTGAACTGTAATGGCTGATTCCTTACATTCCTTCTGTGGGGGTAAAATCTTGTGGTCAAAACCTAATGCAGTGAAGACAATAGGAATTTCATACTTTTTCCTGAACCTGTTATGCCTTTATAACAAAGGGTCCTGCAACATTTTGCATAGAAAAGCATTTTGCTTTACATCTCAGAGTAAGCTGTTGCAAGTACCTATGCCATTATAGTCACATACCAAACAGTCTTTGACACAGATTGAAACCCACCTAGGACACATGCTGTGAAGAAACATTCTTTAGTACTTGGAGCTCACTTTGTCATTGCTCATGTGACATTTAGATTTCTCAGGAAGGTGTTCTCTGATAGAGCCGTTCTGCAGGCATTGTGTTTTGGCAGTCAGAGAACGGCTTGCAAATGACTTGCACCTTGGGAGCTGCACGTTGTGCAAGATTCACTTGATAAGAACTCAAAAAAAATGTTTACGTTTTGTCTTAAGCATCCTGTGATTCTGTGAGTAGGAGGAGAACACGTTGATTGACATGCGAACACGGTTCATGGCTGTCAGTGTAGCTGCTGCCAAGGTGAAGCTTTTAAGGTTGACTGTGCGAGATGTATGTGCATTCTTGTGAGTGTTTCCTGTTGGTAACAGAGCTCCACTCGACAGGCTTTTCTGAAAGCCATTTTTTTACTTACATGCTTTTGTCTTAAACTCAAGATGATTTCTCTTAAGACCTTTGACATAGAGTTCTGAGAAGCTATAAGCTAATGAAATTAAAGGTTCAGAATGAATGTTTTAATTTTCATTCGCTAAAGCCAACCAAAAGAGAGTAAAAGTGCATTAAGTGAATATTTCAGTTGAGTCATTAAGCTTTAGGAATGTTATGGAATGCCTTTTGGATCCCAGTTAAAACATTAGCATCAGGGCCCCACACGCTCGCCGTCCCCCTGCAGTGTAAACTGTAGTCTGTGCCTCTGGAAAGTACATACACCTGTCTGCTTACTACCAAGTGAAGTCATAGAATGCTTTGATTATACAACTCTTCTTTGAGTTAAGTAGAGATGATACATTGGGTTTTTATTTATGCAGGCATTTGTTTTTATTTAAATTCACTAAGTAAAGATGATCTTCTGGATGGCAAAATTAATACACAGCATCTTACTTAGTAATGTTTTTAGTTTTGGTCTCAGACTTGTGCCTTTATTCTGTTTTCCATCTTTAAATCATGTTACTGTCTACCTTCTAGGCTTGTATTTCCAGATCAGTCCCTATGCCACTGTCAAACATTTCAGTGCCAAAATCAACTGCTTCACGTGTGCCGTGTAATGTAGAAGGAATAAGCCCTGAACTGGAAAAAGTATTCATTAAGGACAACAGTGGAAAAGAAGAAGTATCCAAGGTAAGCGTATAGTAACATGTTTATGGTTGTTATCTCTTTGTAATCTATAAGCACCGGGAAAACCTTCCTCTTGAGGAACCTTCCTTGTGGCTGAAATTACAAATAATTTTCTTCAAAGAACTGTTTGAAAACTTTGTTTCAATGTTTTAGCATGGTGGGGTTTTTTTGTTGTTGTTGTTGTTGTTGTTGTTTTTCTTTTTTATTTTTAAAGGGCTTTTGGCCAGACCTACTTTGTTTAGAATGCCCTTTCTGTAGAGAACTTGAAAATTTTTGTGACAAATACAAGTGTTTGAACATTCAGACACTTCAGGCTGCAGTAATAAGTAATAAGAGATCAGGAGGTTGCTATATTTGCTTTGTTTTGCACTCTTTTTCTTGAGCAAGATGTAGGTTCCCAGTGCTATGCTCTCTTTTTCGGTTTTAATGCTTTTTTTCTCCATAAACTGAATGTGGACCATTTTATTTCCATGAAACCTCTGTAGTCTGTCATGGAAGATCTCTGTGTGGGAAATAGTGACAAATGGGGCAGCTTTGCTTTGGAGCCATTGAACTTGTCATTGAAGAGTTTAGTGCTTGGATGACACTTAAAATGTGGAATTCTTGCTTTACAGCCACTGTTTCCTAAACACCCAGTGAAAATTTTCTGCTGTGGAGTAAAGTACTCCACCGTTTTTTCTAATCTTCTCCAAGGTGTAGGTGCTTTTCTCATGAATGGTCATGTAATAGCAATTCAGTGTACGAGTCAAGCTATAAAACTTCAGTCAGAGGTTTAAGATTCTGAAAGCTTGTATTTGCAGTTCTTCATGTCATTAGTAAACTTTAAAAGTTTGGGAGTAGTCTTGGCTTCTCCAGACACCTAGTTGTGTGGAAAAAGCAGTCTTAACAATGAAATACTGTAGTAGTTAGTTGTACACTAAGTTTTCTTTCCTAAGGCTGTCTTATCCCTTTAGAAGAGGTGTGTATTATAATGGGAATAAGGAAAAAAAAAAATCAAACATGTAAACTGAAAGCCCAGCTCAATAAGCCTTGTTGCAGCATCTCCAAAGTGAGTACAAAAAGGTGTGTATTGTAGTGCCACCACTGATGTTGCTATGGCTAGGGTTTTAATCTCCTACAGTTGGAGGATATTTCATTTATCTGTCAGACAAATCATCCTTGTAAATGTTGTCCTTGGGTTTTAACAGCTTATTGCTTGGGATGCAGAGCTCTCCTGCATATGTTACTGAATGTACTGACTCTGATCCAGCAAAACAGTTAAGCACATACTTAAGTGCATTGTTGGATTTGGGCCAGAGGTGCTCAGCAGTTTATGCAACCAAGGCAATAGTGAACCCTTCCTCTAAACATTCAGCTGGCGAGAGCTTCAGACACAAAAGAAAGTCATAAATCAGACATTGCCCTTGAAGTCAAGTCCATCTTTGTGGGCAGAGGGTTGTTTCCTGCTATGTAACTGTTAATTTCTGTGAAGTCTGGTCTTGTGGGACCTGTAGTGGGACTCCTAGCACTGTCTTTGAGATTACTAGATCTCAGTTTGCTTATGGAAGATCATAACAAGATCATAATTTACTCAATCTTACTGCTGGTGAATTTTCTCCTAATAAACAACTTAGCTGTGTTTTAGCCTGGAGGAGTTGGGGCAGCTAGGTTAAGCGTTAGGAATTACTGAACAAAAGATAAATCGTAGGAAACCAAACTTCACTGGTTTCACTGCTAGTGAGCCTGTTTGTTTTCCTTTGAATTTTCTGCCATTCTTTCTTGCTGTAACATTTTGTATTTTTAGAAACTGTTTTAAAAGCACAGTCAAAGATAGTTTGTTGCTTTGGAATACGTCTTCTGTCCTTACTCATTCTGACTTAATTCTGTTGCTTCTTCGAGACCTTTTTTTTGTTTTAACATCTTAATGATTCAAATTGTAGTTATAAAAGTAAAAAAACCCCACCACTATTGTGCTGTCCTGTTATTTTTGTGTTTCATAAAGATAATTGATGATTAGTAATGTCTTTGTGTCATTACCTTTTAAAAATCCAATTGACTATAAAGTTAAGAGGATTGCAGAGTGGTCAAAATATTAAAAAAATTTCATTCTTTGCAGTTTAGCTATAGATGTATTTTTTCACATAATTCATCTTTCTTAGTTAGCTGAAGGTGTTTTCTTTTTGCTCTCATAAAAATAAGTTGTCCTTATTGAGTCACTTCAATCACCTCTTTCTCCTCAAATTTATTAATAAACTCTTAATTCATGTTCTAATGCTTAAATTATAAATGTTTAATTTATTCAAAATTCTTGGATATATTTTGCTTCCTTTTTTTATAACCTGCTGATTAACTCTGACAAGGTGTGATGGTGTGTCTCTGTTCTCACCATAACTTTTAAGACGGAATCAGCTTTTTTTGAAGTTGTTGCAGGCTTTTGTCCTTGTCCCATTGTGGCTCCACAACACAGACGTTGGAGACTGAGGTACAATAAGATGATGGACTTTCTGTAGGGATTAAGGGATAAGAGGAGTTCCCGCTTATGGAACACAAGAGTGAAAATCGCGAAAAGTGCCCTGTAGCAGAACACGGAAGTGTTCATAGGCCTCCTGTTAGGAAAAACAGTCTACTGGAACTATCAAGTATACAGAAGTAATTAGAAATAAAGACATTTTGATGGACTGTCACACAATGTAAGTAAACTGATTACTGTGTTCCTTGTTTGATTTTTAATGCTGCTGGAAGGAGATGGCAAGGTGGTTTTGTGTACCCATCTGGAAACTTAATCCTGTAATAAAAGGACTTTTTATTTTGCACAGATGCAGAGGATCCTCACTTAAATCTTCATAGCCTTCATCTGAAAACTGTTTTTCCCAAGTGTTCCTTCCTAGGATACCTTATGGTTTTTGCACTTGCACCTCATTTGATGCACTGATGCCAGCAGGAAGAAGCACTTACCTATGTTGGCCTTGGTGTTCCAGTCTAGAGGAAAGTTTTTAAATCAATAGCATTGAATGCTTTGCTCTCAAGGAGTTGCCTCCCAGATAGATGTACAGCTTGTGAGGAGACTCCCATCAGTAGTATTTTTACAGACTGGTAGCATTCCTGATTCTCCTAAGTAGAACATTGTTGGGGTTTTTTCCAGCAAAAAGATCAATACTGAAAACAGATAGGTGAACGTTAACAGTATGTTGAGAAATGCATGCTTGCTGTCAAATGGAGCATTTTCATACCTTTGCAGGGAGATGAGAGCAGTATGTAACTGTGTCCAAGAACACACATCCCATAGGGATGGACAGGTGTCCTGTCAGAATGCATTTGGCATAAGGGAAATAAATGACTGGACATACTTGCAAAAAACCCCTCAAGAAATAGTGTATAGAATGCAGTAATTTCTTGTTGTTTTCCATGCATTGGGCATTATGGAAACTAATAGCAGCTGTACCAAGTTAGTTACCCTCTTTCTTATGTTGTAAGGTTGTGAGAACTTCAGTTTTAGAAGAGTTTGGGCATGACTCATGAAAAGTAACTTCAGAAGTGTTTTTTTATGTTGATCAGGTTTGATACATAAAGTTTTTGACAAGCAAAATACTTTTAGTTGGTATTTTCATGGAGATTTTTGCACTTGTCAGCATTAAGGGAAAGATAAATACAAAAGCACAGTAATCTGAGATATTAACTGGCATTTTCTATGCCTTAAAAGTTACTGCACTTGGAAAGTATGATAAATATTTAGCTTTTTCTGCTTTTGTGTATCTTTAGATATGTGTGTAAAAATATGGATTATTTTTGTACCTCAGGCTTTATTTCAGAGGAGATTGAAATATGTGATTTGGGATATACTTCCTGACTAGCTGAGACTACATTGTTCATCCAGGTGTGGAAGAACATCTGTGTTATCCTGAAGTCTTTAATTATGTGATCACTTACTGTTTTTTTTCCCTCCCTGGAATCCTTGTTTTACCTGTTACATAGACCATAGTGTATGCCCTTAATGAGCAGCTGTTGGGTGTTTTTCTTTTCTCCTCCTTAGCTTTGTGTCCTCATGCTTACTGTTACACCTTGCTTTGAAGTCAGAAATCTGAATTTTTTCCTGAGATTTTGCGTCTTTTTAATAGGAGTATGTCTGAAATTTTGTTCACTTTACATCACAGTTATGTGAGAAGAAAGACACTACTTACACTTTATGGATGGGGAAACAAATCCATCAGGGTTCTGTAGTGTCGTTCTTCAGGTAACTCAGGATGTTGTATTCCATTTTAGGAGTTCAGGGTGTAGTCTCCTTCTGGATCTCTTAATGCAGAATACTTTTACAGATCACACCTGTATAAACTGGGCATCCAGAAGAGATACAGTAAAAGGCAGAGGTTGGTTCAGTTGATTCCCTGACATCCCACAGAATTTTTGTGGCAGAGAGAGAAATAAGAATGCTGTTTTGCATCACAGTTTTTTTGTTGGTTTTTGTTTTTGTTTTGTTTTTTTATGTGTTTTTTTTTTTCTTTGTTGGTTTGGTTATGATAATTATGAGACTGTTTTCTTTCACAGCTTCAGTCTTGTTTTTTCTCTCTCTTCTTTGTGTGTAACAAACGCTACAGTGCTGCAGGTCTGTCTTGTGCATTGAATGAGTCAGGGCCTGTTGGGGGTGGTGGGAATAGAACGTGCAGTCGTGTTGTAACGCATATGCAATGTGAACTGAGCTGTTGGAACAGACCACACAGCTGTGCCCAAACCTTACAGCATTTGATGGAGCAACTGTAATGTTCTCTTTATAGTGTGTTTCTTTGCTCTTACTTGAAATATGAAATGGTATTAACTGGAAGGCTCATAAGAAGAAAATTATCTTCCTGCTCTGCTATGTCTGCCTCTCTGTGTAATATGTGGTGGTTTTCTGGATAGACTGTTGCTGAAAAGGGGAGAATGTGATACTCAGCCAATAGGTGTCATGTCCTCATTGCTAGCAAAAGCGTTGGGTTGAATTTTAGGCTCTGGAACAAGCTGTTACAGTTTTGGAATATATGGGGAAGAGAGGTAATAAAATAAAAATGTTCTCTTGAAGTGAGAAGGAAAAAGACATTAATTTTTTTGTAGCTAGAACATTTAAACTGTTCTCTATGGTTTGGACACAGTTCTTCCTGAAGTGAGAATAAAAATTGTTTAAATCTTGCAGGCAATTTTCCCCCTTCGCTTCTAAGCAAGACACTAATTCCCATTTGATTTCTTACATTTAAAGGAGCACTGTCTTTATTAAAAAAGCTAATTTTCCACTGGGAAGGACAAGTAAGTAGAGCGTGCCAATCTACTGCTGTGAACATGTCTATGCAGTATGTTGCAGAATGGGATGCAGGATCTCTCTGGCCAGTGCCAGCTAGGCTGATACGGGCAGGCAGAGCTTGCTAGCTTTGGTTCAAGACAAAGCCTGTGAGCCTTGTTACAAGCCTGTGTGTGCATCTTCTGTAGAAGGATGGAATGTAGGGGTGTGCTAAAGAATTACAACTTAGTAGCAAAACTCGGATGGTTTCCTTTTATGATTGGTTGTTATGGCAATAGTATGCCATTGTATTTGACATTTTCTACTTTCCCTTTTATCCAAATGTGATCTCTGTCAGGGTACTTGTTTTTCTTTTTTAATAACAGTGACCTTTATTGAAAACTGTAGTACTAAGTATGATTAGAGAGGGAGGTTTGCTTTTTTAAACTGTCATAAAAACCATAAAAACATAGCACTGGCATGTGTTGAAGTGTGGATGTTAACTGCATTGGAACATGTGCACATTGCCCCAGTACTCAGCGTAATTAATGTATGTTGTGTCCATTGTACACTGCATTATTTTCTTGTGTGAGATCTTCTATTCTTTAAAAAATGCCTTGTTTGTTCTTCTTAAGGCCTCCACTTATGACTGCTACAGGCTGACCTTGCTTGTGAGTTTGATCTTTTCTCTGTAACTTGAGTTGCTTGTTTCTCTTGCAGCCTTTGGATATCCCTGACGGTCGAAGGGCCCCGTTACCTGCTCACTATCGTAGTAGTAGTACCCGAAGCATTGACACTCAGACTCCGTCTGTCCAGGAGCGCAGCAGCAGCTGCAGCAGTCACTCACCATGTGTCTCTCCCTTTTGCCCTCCTGAATCTCAGGATGGGAGTCCCTGTTCAACAGAAGATTTACTCTATGACCGTGATAAAGGTGAGAGTAGAATGGCCTGCCTTTACCTATGGGAGGCATGTGATGTCCTGCTTTTACAACTACCTTCATTTTACTCATTACATCAGTTTTTGTTTTTGTTTGATGGCTGTGGAGGGATTGAGGATTTATCTGAAAATTGGTTTTGTTTGTTTACATATCTTTTTCCCTCTTGTTTGTGAAACTTCACAAACATCTTCCATAAATACGTCAGAGGAGCACAGCAAACAGTTAATTATTTATGAAGATTCTAATGTGAAGAATTCAGACTGTAACATGTTGACATTTAAGAAAGGTTTCAGGAAGGTTTGTGGTAGACTGTATATTTACCATAGGTGAGTTGCTTGCTGTTCAAAATGGTGATGAAGTTTTGGACTGCTTTTAAAAGTACTCTGCTTCTGAACTCTTACATTCCACCTGAAGCTATTTGGTGAGGAGTTCAGATACCTGTTTGAACAACCTGATGGAGAGTAATTACTTCTCTGTGTATGCTGCATAACAGCTCAAAAATTCTGAATAATTTATGTGTTTATCAATATCCTGCTTTTTTTTTTTAAGTCTGTAAAATGTTGTTTGGTTCTATAGTGGGAGTACAACTGGAATTTCAGTAATTAGGAGTTACTGACAGGCTATGGAGTATGGGAATGTAGGCACCAGTGTGAAAAAGACTGCGGCTTTTTTTTGACAACAGTTTGCTAATAAAATTACCCTTGTGCTTCTGGTCAGCTAGCTGAAACGTGGACTTCAGTATGGAGGATGTAGGATTTGAGTAAATCATGCAAACTAAGAGGAGTAAGTTTCACAGAGGAAATGAAAACTTCTAAGATTCAGCATATGTTTACTAATAAGCTAAAGATAGTATTTTGAGGTTATAGGTAAGGTTAAGCTTTTTTCTGTAAATACTATCTGTTTGTTAATTGTTAAGGTAATTTGGGAATAGGATTGGGGAAGTCAGCAGGAGAAATACTAGCTTTTCTTGATTTCTGAAAAGTATTTTTTTCCCATCTTGGATTTAAAAGGAAGTAGTGGAAAACAAATCCATCTGCCCAAATCCTGAACTGGGGGTGGGTTAAGTTAACCACATTAAAGTAAAAGTCTTAAGTCAACATGATAGTTGGCTGTGCTCCAAAAATAACAGTGGTATTAGCTTACCCCCACCATACTCCTCTTAGACTACGCATGTGAATTTTAATATGTTGTCAAGACTGATTCACTATAGAAACATCCACTAAAGTATTAGCACACAAAAAGCCATCTTGACAGGTAAATTGGTTCATATATGTCTTGATAACAAATATAAGTTAAAAAGCAAGGAAATGAATAATTCCTTTTGCAGTTAGTACTTTGTTATCACAGTAATGGGAATTTTCAGCAGTACATTTATTGGCAGTAGCGAGTGAAGACAGTTTGAAATAGTGCATCTAGCCTTTTTAATGCTTTTCAAGGCTTTTTATCTCCTGCCTTGCATTTTTTGAACAGCTGAATGGAGTGAAATTTATGAGTAGATACTTATTTGTGGATTTTGGTTTTAAGACTGGCTTTAATGCTAGGCTTGTATCAAAAGTCTTCTCCAGTAGTAGTGTGTAGGTGATGGTGATAAACAGCCAGTTTTTTAAGTCATCATGATGGCATTTTAAAATCAGTTTAAGTAAGGAATGTAATACTGTGCATATGAAAAATGAAAGTTTGAACTGCTCATCACAACTTAATTCTTTAAGGGCAAGATTAAAAACTAGGAAAATATGTAGCAGTTTTCCAAGAGAAGGTAATTTGTTCAGAGGTTATAAAAACATAGTCAGAAAGGTGCTTTTTACTTCTAGATCATCCAGATAGTACAGGCCAGTTGTTCTGAATGTTACTCAAAATCATTAAATTGTAGATAAATGAGCAGTATAGGTAGAAATACCAGAGAACAACAAGTTATGAGGGACAATTTATTACATTTGTTGTGGATGTTACCTGCTCTGTACAATAAAAACTTGGGAAGGTTTCCACACCTTCATTTTAAAGGCTTTTGTGATGCTAGAGGAAAACCATCATCAGTTTTTTGTGAGGCCTGTTAAGTTCGGAAAAATGTATTGTGTAACCAAATGTAGATGTTTTAACTATGTTTTCTTGTTACTTTTCTCAATGCTTGGTTTTCCTCTTGATGGGAATAACTTGGATTTACCATTAAAAAGAGGAATTATCAGCATTATTAATGATTCCGGGGTGTGTTGCTGAATAAGAAAGGAAGGTTAGTTTGACTGAGAGACATAAGCAGTGAGAGGAGCCCATGATCCGTACAGACACAGCACTGCTTTACATTCCTAAAGCATCTTTTACTTTTTGTGCAAAGCTGTGCTTTGGCTTGAGGCCCTCACAGCTGTCCTTTGGACTCTATCAGCTGTTGGGTTTATCTTTTTGCAAGAAGCTGTTAAATAATTGAATTTTTCAAAAGCAAGTGAAAGCTAATTTTCAGGAAAGGCCCACAATATTGCTCTGAACACAGTATTGATTAGAGCAGACAAGGAAGGGTTGGGAAAGAAGGTATTTTCATGGCACCTGGCTTTATGATTTTATGTTAAAACCACTGGTTTCACTAGATCTGTTTTGTGATGCTCTGGTCCACGAAACTGTAATTCAGAGCCCTACATAGCATTCTCGGCAGCTGTGACAGAGGTGAAATTCAAAGGCATCCGAATGTATAAGCAAATGAAATTTGAGGGGTGTTTTTTGGACAAACAGAGATGGTATACCCTGTTTTTCAGGGATTTTGATTTAGGTGCCTTTACAAAGCATTTAGTAGTCCCACTGTTGCTAGCAGGCTCTTACAAGTAACATGTTCATGAAGATGAACTGAAGATACTTGTTAAATTCTGGGCATCTGATTCGTAGCTTTTTAAAGGGAGGTTGTTAGTGAAGTCTTTGGATAGTCTTATTATGTGTTTTTGAACATATCAGAACAAATCCCAAGGCTCACTGGCAAATTTTTGTTTAAGTATTGTCACTCAAAAAACTGTTCTACGGATTCTTTTTTAGTTAGCCTCTTTAGTTGTTCTAATGTGTGCAAGCTGTAATTTCTGGTATTGAGGTTAAAAAGGTATTTTTAGTGTTTTAATGACAATCTTAAAATGTCTTCTAGATAACAGAATATATCTGTTTTAAGTATGTGTTCAGAAATTTCGTGTGATAAGGCTCCATATTGTCTGCTGTGCATTTGTGGCAGCAAAACTGCCCAAAGATTCCATGGTCACTGTGAGCGGGGCGGAATGGGGCGGGTGGGCTGGGACACGCCGGCAGGGCGCCCCCTGCTGGTGGGACGTGAGGGCTCGGCCTTGGGGCCTGAGAGAGCAACAACAGCACAAATCAAACACTCGCACAACACTCGAGATTTGCTGCGTCTGTGTCGTCGGGGATTAGTGATGGGATAGATTAGCACTGCAGAGCTTACAGGATACACAGGTGGAGACTGTCTTAAGCTGTGAATTCCACTTCTTGCCGCTTGTGGCCTGTGTTCCCAGCCCCTTCTGCTCTCGCCCAACACCCGGCCTGTACGTGCGGGTCTGCTCACAGCCACACGTGTTCTTCAAATAGTGCGTGCTGTGCGTTTGGTCAGAACGAAAGTCTAACAACTCGTAGGCTTTAAAAGCAGGGAGGGTAAAGAGAGATACTTGTTTAGCAGCTGCCCTACATAGAAAGTTTCAGCCAGACAGGGCTAACTAAACCAAAACCTTGTCTGAAAGCTGAACTGGCTAGTAGACAAGATTTAGAATCTTCCAAGAACTGACTTAACTTTGAATTCTGTTTGATTCTTCCCTTGAATGTACTGCCATGGTTTTCCACTATTTGGTGAAATGAACAGTAGTACATTCTATGTCTCTAATTTTTTAAATAGAAACTTGGATCTTCAGTTTTAAATATTAGAAGGAGGAAACAAACTGTCTGGATTCTGTTAATGATTTCTGTGTTTGGAATGAGCAGTGTGGGCCAACAGTGGAAAGCTGCCAACAGGACCATCATGCTCCCAACTTGGCAAATATCTGTATCGTTTCTAAGCACTTTCTGCCTTAGTAGTTAACACCAAAAATTCTGTAAATAGAAGTTCTGTATTCACTCCACAGCAGGAAAGAGCTGAATAATCAATATGCTACTGAGGTTCACTTCAACTTACTTTTTTCCTCATATCTTTCATAATAAGTCTTCAAAGGGAAATGTGACATTTGAGTTGATTTGTTTCTTGTTGTAAGAGGAAGCAGAAATGTTTCAAAACAGCTAATACTAGCCTTTGTATTGGAGTCATGGTAATATAAAAGTTTGTGTAGTTACTCTTTGCAAGCTGTTAAAGACAAATCTGTCCACTTGTGTGAGGTTAGATCACAGTGCTTGAAGCTTGGGTAGCTGAAAGGCGGCACACATGCACAACAGCAAAGTAAACAAAGGTTATAAACTTGAGTTAAAAATAAGGTACCCCACATTAGTGGAAAGATTCCAAAAGAGCTAAAGCAAGAGCAGCTGTTTCTCTCCAAGTAAGGTGTATTTGTAAGTTGGGTCCCCTTTAATTTTAATATTTCATTTTTTAATTGTAATCCTAAGCAGGGCATAGGGAACCACTAATACAACCCTGGGAGAGATGTTGCTCTTTGAAAAGGTAGAAGCCACTGCAGAAAGCTAATTTTCTGTGGATAGCTATTTCTGTACCTACTTTATTTCCTTAATGCATTCACTGTGATGTTGCTAGCATGACTGCTTAAAGGGAACCCTTTCATAGACTTAATATTTCAAACTTTTGTGCTGCTGTCATTACTGGACTTGAGCCTTCTCTCATACTTTCTGAGAAGTACCAACAAATCTGCCCATTGCCTTTTGTCTTAGATCTTCACACCTTTAATTCTACGTGTGTCTGGTTACAATACACACATACAGCTGGAGTTACGAAGAATACCTGTATCATATAGCTAGTAGTGATGAGAGAATTAAACTGCAGAAGTTTTATTCTGGATACTAAAGCAACTTCACAACTGTGAAGCAAGTAAGATAAGACATTGTAATGATGAGGTAGCAGTACCTGTGTCACAAACTTGTTTTATTACAGCTTCTGAGCTGTTCACGAGACTAATAAGGTCAACATTCCAGTGAAGAATTATGTTTTAAAATAAGACACAAGGTGTATATGCACATTTTTAATAACACTGTTTATACAGTGAGAAGGCATTTTCTCATTACCACTCATAATTCTTCTGCATGTATTAGGCATATTACCTTGTTCATTTATGGTTTTTGAACTACATAATAAAGAATGTATTTGTTTCCAGGATCACAGCTCTGCTTTGTTCCGATTGCAGTGTTCTGGATAAAAATATCCTCCTGTTACGTGTTGTTATGCGATAGATTGCTGCTGCACCGAAGCTGTTATTCAGAAGAAATGTGCTATACAAGGGTGTTAGAAGTAGCCTGCAATAAAGGAAACGCTGTGGTAGAAGCAAACCAGCGTAGTGGCTAAATTGTGAAAAAGGCGTCTTGTTTGGAAATCGAATTTAATTAAAAAGCACTCTCAATCTCTAGTAATATAACTGCTTTAAATTTTCAGACAGTGGGAGTAGCTCACCGTTGCCCAAGTATGCCTCATCTCCCAAACCAAACAACAGCTACATGTTCAAACGAGAGCCCCCAGAGGGATGTGAGCGAGTGAAGGTCTTTGAGGAAATGTCGTAAGTAATGCCTTTTATATCAGCTGGTATCTGCAAAGCAGTAAACCTGTTTACTGAGCCTATTCAACTGCAGATGAATAAACTATTCCAGCTGATGGGTTTTTCAGGAGCAAACTATTCTTATAGTTTGTGCAGAAGAGAAGTTGAAGTGTTTACATTGGTGTGAAGAGAAAATGGAGTCTTTTACCTCTTTTTGTGCACTTATAAAAGGCAACAAAAATCCAAGCAGGAAAGATAAGGTACATTAATTTCCTAAGCATTTATTTAAACCTCTTTCCATGTATTTTTTATAACATTTTAAATTTTCATGGCTTAAACAGAAACTCTCCTTGTCATAATTACCAGTTTCAAGCATAGGTTGCATTTTGATATGTATTAAACATATAAAATGGAATGAAAGATATGTAAAACATTTGTAGATGGTAGTATGCTTATGGCATAGACTTGGCTCAATATTTTTGCTGAGCAAGAAATTGGAAGTTAAACTCTTGGACATCATGTCTTTTTTCCCTAGACCCAGCAGTTATTTGAGCACAGCACATGCTGTTGAGGTTGCATGCTAAGCTCCTGTGGATGAAAGAATTAAGGAGGGGACGTTTCTTGCTCTAACAACATTCGTTGCCTGCTGGGTGGTGAGGGGAGCAATGTTGGGTTGTGGAAAAAGCCTCCAGACAAATGATGGAATATGGGAAAGGAGAGGTCTTTTTATGGAGGTCCTCAAAGGGATTTAAAATGACTGAATATGTTGTTGCTGCATTGCCTATGAAAGAAAAATTTGTGCCATTCGAAATTCACTGCGGCATTTTTCGTGTGCATATGTAGTGCAGATTTTTTGTGCTGGAAATTGCATGTTTGTCCAGTAATTACCAAGTCATTTTTTGTGATGGTACTATTTTTAATGCTGTGGATCAGTTAGCTGACTACCAATATGGAAGATGTTTGCCCCTCTGTCCAATTAATCCCATTCCTTGTCATTCACATTTTAGCAATGTGTAGAACCACAAAGTTCATGATGTGAAAAACATCTCAGCTGGCCAGATACATAATCTTTTTTCTCGTTGTAGGTCTCGTCAGCCTGTCTCAGCCCCTCTCTTTTCATGTCCTGACAAAAACAAGGTTAATTTCATCCCAACCGGATCAGCTTTCTGTCCTGTAAAACTTCTGGGCCCCCTCCTTCCCGCTTCAGACCTGACGCTGAAGAACTCTCCAAACTCTGGTCAAAGCACAGGTTTGAGCACCCTGACTGTTGAGCAGCTTTCATCCCGGGTCTCTTTCTCATCTCTGTCAGATGACACCAGCACAATGGACTCCCCAGAGATCCCGGTACAGCAACCGTCCCAGCAGCAGCAGCCGCTTTTGCAAGAAATTCAGACTGAAGACCATTCCTCTCCTCAGAGCTACATGCTAATCTAGAGCAAGGTGGAGCAGGCCTCTGCCCTGAGACAAGGAGTGAGGAGATCCTAGTTCAGATACATCTGCATGAGGTGGCAACCTTTCAGAACACCACGGAATACTTAGCAGCATTCAAAAAAATATCTCAACACTGTTCTTGGCAGGGACAGAATCCATATTCAGCATTTTTTGGTGAGAAAGCAGTAATGCCTGCAGAATTCATATATCATTAAGCGTTTTAAGTGGAGACTATGCATTTCATAGTACGTTTGACCAGATTAGTACTGTGTCCTGTGTTCTGTTTCAAATTCTACAGTATAAATAAGCTCTCTCTATATATAAAAAAATGTTGCCTGTCTGAATAGAAAATGTCTTGCTGTGTTGTGTCCTATGGAAAATACTGTACTTCAGAATTATGTTTACAATTGATCCAGGTGTTTATGTTTCTAACTTCTGTAATACACACAATGCAAAAAAAAAAAAAAAAAAAAAAAATGGCCACAGCAGTTGCACAGTGCCCACCCTATGGCCTAGCTTCAGGTACTTCTCTTGAAGTGTAAACTCAGGTAACTTGGAATGTATATCATATTGGAATATAAAATATTTTACAGCTACAAAGCTAAAGAGGGAACATCACTCTTTTGCCTTTCCTTGTTTTATGCATTAATATTTCCTCATTACATTCCACTTTCTTGGAATAAGTGCATTCAGATCCAGGTGAATGATGACCCTGGACATGGGTGAACATGAGGAGAACCAGCAAATCTGTGATGTATATCACTTTGTCATGTGCTTACAAGTAAAACAACTGTTGCATTTACTGTCATTTCAATAGATGTAAAATTGTGGCATTTAAAGGTTTCAGGTGTTGCTCAGTTAATGACTGTTAAACTGTTGCAAATAAAGTGTTCAGTACTAGGCTGTACATGAGAAACATTCCACATTGTGTGTGAGAGGATTTTGAAAGACAAGAATGTTTTTGTTAAAGGACAGAAATTCTTTCAGGTTTCACAGGGGGCGATTGGGGATTTCCTCTCAAGGTTTTTGTTGGCAGTTAAGGATGTGAAATGCTACTGTTACCGTCTAAAAGTCAAATTAATGTTTAGTTTCTCTTTTGGAAATGTTCGTTCATTTGCTGGTTGGAAATAGGTTTTCAGATTTTGTTGAGCAGTGTTAGAAGAGCAGCATTTTATTTATGTAGTGAGTAATTGTGTTTGGGTGAAAGTCCAGAAGTAGCAAGTGGGTGTTCTAAGAGGGGTGGGGAAAACAATAGTTTTAAGTTCATGTTACTTAAAGCTTCTCCCATAACTTTCAGTTACTTGTGTGTGTAAAAGTGTGCTTTCCCCCCTCCTTAAGTGTGAATAAAAGAAAAATCCATGTAAAATAATCCTGGTTTTGCAGGCTGGACACTTTCTCAAAACAGTACATGGCAAGATTGGGTTTGTGGTGCTCTTCTATTGTACTGGAAAAAGAGGAGCATTGCTTTCAGAGATAATTTTCTGTGATACAAAGAGGACCCCAAAGGCAAAATAAACTCGGTGTTCTTGCTCCATTGCTTTCAGCTCATTGGAACTCTGTTTATGCTGTCTACTCCTAAGAGAATAAGGTTCACCTTTTCCAGGAATTGAAGAGATTAGTAGCCTGCAGCTACTAGGAGCATTTAAACTTGCTCTTCTATGTTTTTTTCTGCTTTTGGAGATGAGATTGGAGGGGGGTGAGAGTGAGCCACCCCTCACCACTAGTGAGGTGAGAGGGGGGTGAGAGTGAGCCACTACTCACTAGATATGTGCTTTTTATGGAAATAAAGCATTGCTTCCTTTTTATTACTGAGTTTTTGTTAACGCTGTCTTACAAGGTGGAATTTGCAGCCTATAAAACATCCACTGTTTTTTGACTCCCCTTGCAGAAAATGTAGAAGGAGAGAGGTCTGTCTCTAACCATTTTCATGTGAAAAAGCTTCGTGAAACACAACAGCCATCTTTAACCCTACTAATCTCAGGCCTAGGTGAAAACACTATATATTTTATAGACTGAAGATAAAGGGCAGAAAATACTCATGATGTAAGTATCAATTCCTTTTAATATTTTTCTTTCTAGACTAACATTGCAGTATGATGACCTTTTTATGCTCTGGTTATGTCCAGATAAGAAATTATAGTCTCAGTTATTGGTGTTAGGTTTCCAGGGGATATGATGAGTGGTTTTTAGGTCAGTGCTGAACTCTGTACAATATTGGCAATGCCATTACATGTTCTTTATATTTTTTCCATGAGAAACTAAATATTAATTAAAATGCACATTTGTTCTTAGCAGAATTGAAGGTTTTGAACCAAATGTGTTAAAGCTAATGCTTTGCCATGTAAATTTCCCAGCAGTTGTTTATCTCAATTGTATTCTACATCCAGCTGTAGAAATTTGTCAAATATTGTTTAAAGTTTTGTACATAGTTGTACTGTTATTTCTAGCCACTGTGCTGAACAGTATTCAAGTTATCACACAATATTGCTTTACACAAGGAAATGTGTGGCTTTTGTTTTGTATTTTTTTCGGTATAGAAGTTCCTGTGTCTTATTTAAATAAAAATTATAGTTAAAAAAAAAAAAAAAAAGTGGTGGGGACAACACACAAAAGCAGTGGTTCATTTATTTGTTTTGGAAACTCTGCATGAAACACCATAGGAGGAGATTAAATTTTAGTATTGTTCCAAATTTACATCTAGAATAATGCCAACCACGTATGACTAGTGTGCTATGTCTTCTACAACAAGATAATCTCTTATCTATTGATTTTTGCATAATGCTGTACTCAGAAGCAGGGAAAAACCCTAAAAATAGCTGAATGCTTAAATATGCTTTAAATAGCATACTCTGTTTCTACATAGCACAGGAAAAATACTAGTTATGAGTTATTTGAAACGATGTATCTGCTGCTGTGTATGTGGTATGGCTAATTTCAAATTATCTGTTGAAAATGATGAAAGCCATTAGATGTTTCACTATGTGAAACTAAGCTAAACCCCTAAAGGATGTGGTATAAATCTACTGACAGTCTTGGTTTCATGTTGTTTTGTATGACTCAAATGATTGTCATTTGACTTGAGGAATAATTCTTTCCAGATGGGGGTGAGGGGGAAGGAGGAAGAAAGAAGGATAATATTTAAATCCATGTAAATCCTCCAAAGTCAGTGTTTACTGAAGAGCACTATGGCAATAACCATCAAGAATGGATTAATGTTTATGGTCATCAGTCAGTGGAAATTTTTTCGGCATCCCAAAGATTGCAAGGTTTCTATGTGACTATGTTAAAAACATCAGCTGGAACTTAACTAAAACTCCTGTGCAGGGTCAGGAGTTGGACTTCAATGACCCTCGTTGGGTCCCTTCCAGCTCAGGATATTCTGTGGTTCTGTGATCATACCCTGCTACGAGAGTGCTTGGTGTCCTTCAGTGAGAAGTGGTGTCATTTCAGCCATTTCATCCTAAGCTTGAAGCGGTTCCTAGGAGTAGCTTTGTGACCATCCTGTCCTCTAAATGGATTTGGCTGCAGCAGTTTCGGGCTGTCCTTGAGTGGGAGTTTTCTCAGGAAGTACTTTGACAAAGGTGTGTTGCTGTGCAGAGATGAGCTGCAGTTTGTGTCACAGGGAACTCGTAAGTATCCTCATGAACCTAGGCCTTGCCTGCTTAGTCACATTTTGGTTTTTTTCCCACGTGAGCCACACTTGGTGTGCTCTGTTTAACTCACTGCCTTTGTCTTCCCCAAAGCCAAAACAAGGAGTCTGAAAAGCACTGAGAGTAGAGAGCTAATGAAATAATTTTGCCTTGAGTCTCTCTTTTGTGAATAAAAGATCTTGACTTGAACATACATACATTTTCTAGTAATTCATGGCTCTGGAAGTGAACACATCAGAGACTGGAGGACTCTCTAAGGGGAGCCCTTGGCTGTATATGCTGGGGTAGGGGACAAAAGATAGTGAGTGAACCTGCTTCTTACAGGAAACAGTGCTGTCAGGGAAGTGATTTCTGGCTTCCTGACAAATTAGCTCTTGGGAAGGGGCAGATACTAGCACAAGGATAGAGCCTCAGTATCTTCACACTATAAGCATAAGGAGTAACACAAACGAGAAATTGTGATTTCAGCCAACATCTCTAATCCATTCAGTTGCAAGGAAACACCATCGAGGCTTAGCAAACCAGCTCCTGGCCTTGCTCCAGGGTAACGGATTGGGACCTTCAGACATTACTTGAGGTACAACCCAAGCAGTTTGGAGATAACAGATAATTAGTAGAAGTTAGTCAATTACTGTTGTAAAACAGCCTGCCTTGCTGTGTAAAATACAGCCATGAAAACAGATTTGAAGCTACTCAGTTGGGAGGAAATAACTGAAGTCCACGTTATGTATATGTCCAGAACCTAAATGCAAGGAAAAAGTGAATTAAAGCTGGGAAAGTACACACATTACACACACAGTCATCCAAACTTGGTACTTGGTTGAAGGAAGTTGTTTGATCAAAGACTGACATGCAGTTAAATTGTGTGTATCTTGTTTCTGTTTTCATTAGTGTAACCAGTCCTGGAAAACTCTTGTTTGGGAGAGACTGTAAAAGGCTCAGGGAAGAGCTATAGGAATAAAGTACTGGAAAAACCAGAAGGCGGCTGTGTGGGAGCTCAACATGATTAACTTGATGGTTGAAGAGTGACTTAATTTCAGTTAGTAAATACCTACACATGGGAAATAATTACTAATGAGCTTTAAATTTAGCAGACATGGAATACTAAAGCAGTAAGAAAATGAAGGTAGATAAATTCACATTAAAAATGTGGATTTGTTTTAGCACTAAGTGTAATTAATTAATGGGCCAAGATGCAAGGAAGGATTTTTGCCAAGTATTGATATGTTTAAAGTGAGATGGTTTTACAAAGAAAGTGCTCAAATAAGGTTTTTATAAGCCTTACTAACTTCTGATTATTTGGGGCATTTTACATTTCAGTTGATGGTAGAGGTGGAATTTTTTAACTACCTTAAGCATTCTTGCCTCACTAAAGAAGCAGGTGCTGCAATATTTTCAACTAGGGTGTTAACACATCTTTTAAACTGTCTGGAATAGGTCTCTGGAAAGTTCTGGTTTGTCAGACATGAATGAATCTCCAGTAAAGCAGAGGTAGTTGAGTAGCTTTATTAGTTATTTTGATTCTGGCACCTCCCCTATAGCACCATAATTATGGAGAGGTGGTAAGAAACTGGAGAGTAGGTGTTGTCTTTCTGTAGTGCAGCAAGTCACAGAAATAACTCAATTACTCAAGTGGGGCTGAGAGGAAAACACTAATTGAGGAGGTAGGGAGTTTCCTCAGTAAAGGCCACATTGGAAGTGAGTGAACATGTAAGTTAAACTGCAAATTCAATTGGTAACAAGAAAGAAGAGCAATTAGATGAAGCTGGATAGAGAGGTGACCCCATTTTTAAGAACAAGTTGAAATTTTATCTCAGGTTGTAAGAAGTTCTGATGGGAAATTTTTAGGCTGCCATGATGTGTAGCCTGGAAAGCTCAAAGAGGAGCTGGAAGCCTGCGAGACGAGAAGGTCGTGTAATCTCTTCCCCCTATTGAATTAGAGACTGAGCTTCATAACAAAGCACAGTTAGGTTAATACTTGTGCCTGTAGAAAAGTAAGGGGGGGTGTGTGTGAGCTTTATTTTTGTGTGGTTAAACTTCTCAGTGATTTGTGCAGCTGTTGGTTGAAAACAGGGTTTGCTCAGGGCAATAGTAATACCCATGGTTATCTATTTCTTGCACCTTTGTTCAACTTCTCCAAATAAGTAGTAAGTAAATAGCATCATCTAAATCCCAGACTGCCAGGCATAAGTCATGTTAACTAAAACCAGGTGTCCACCTGCTTTCCGCAGGTGAGATCTGAGTGCTCTCGAGATCTTTATGGACAGAGGTTCTTTCTCCAAAGAGGAGAAAGCTGAAAGAAACTAGACTCCCTGTTAAGGTTTGGTGCCAAAAGGCTGGGTGATGCAATTACTCCCTTTCTGAGTTTTATTTGGGTAAGAATTTCTAGTCATGCCTTATCTCTGTGATAGAGGTTTCTCAGAGGGCAGCAGCCTCCCTTTCCATAAAGTTGGTGCTATCCTTGGGCTTCTTACATAGGGAAGTAAGAACTCATTCTTATGAAAGATTTTAAAAGGGTGTTGCCTTTGGAAACTAAATACTATTTTTAGGAAGTGGGAAGGGGTGGGGGGGAAGCGCTTAAATCTGCTTTTGTGATTCCTTTGGATTCTAATTCATTGTACATCCTGAGAATGCTGAGAATCATTCATTTTGATGTCAGTTGCTGAAAACACAGGAGGCTTTAGATGCAGCTTTCCGTCTCTATGACAGTACAGAGATAGTACCATACTACAGACTTTCACTGCATGGTTATATTTTGGGTTGGGCATGTAGGTGTATTTTAAGGATCGTCACTTCATTCAGGGGCTCTTGTTCATGAAATGAGTTTGGGTACAATGGTGGGTCTGATTTTGATTCTAGTGAAGAATTCCAAGGAGATAGTTTAGACACCTTCTGAATTGAGTACCTAAGAAATCTGTTCTCTTCTAGGGAGGATTTTCTGGTTTTTCTCTTCTGCAGGGGAGTACTAAACCTTTGGGGTAGAGGAGTGATGAAGATGGGAGCAGTAGGTCTTGCACTTTCTAAGCAATGGGAAAGCAAAGGCAGCCTAGGCCCCTGATTTGGAGGGTAACCTTGTATGTCTGTATTTATACGTACAGGATGTTCCTCAGGTTAGGAAGACAGTGGATGCCTTAATACTCCAGAGGAGTATTAGCCTGGATAAATGTCATTTGTTCTCTAAAGCAGGCCATCTGTAGATTGCAATCTGTCCCTTTGGTGGCGTCCTGGCTGAAAGGCTGTTGAATTCTGCTCTGCATCATGACTTGATGTTGTATTTAGTGAGAAAATATACCTCCAGACTGGACAACAAACTGGTGCCTCTGTCTGGCCCAGGGGCTTCATGGCACTGGCTCTGTCCTGTGGGTGCAGGTCTGCCAGAGCAGGAGCTCTTGTCCCTCTCTCAGCTTTCACCGTTGTGGAAGTTTCCATTTTCCAACATGGTCTGCGCAGGCTCTGCTGGTCCCTCCTGTATGGGAGTCTCCTTTCCACCATCTCTGATGATGGGGAGATGCTGTCTCCGTGTTGCAAACCAACAGGAAAAACCTGCAACCCTGGACTCCTGCAGCTGTTGGGAGTTATGGCAGCACAGTGGTGCACACGTTTGTACACTGGGGACAGGAACATCATTACCTAACTCATGGTAAGACTGGCCCCAAGCTGTTTGATGTTGTGGGTCAGGTGTTTTTTGTGGTGTTTTTTTTTTTTTCTTATATGCCCTGGTGCACAAACTTAAGCACCTTGATAGAGATTTTGACATTGCTGATGGTGTATATATTGGATTAATCTTCCCTGGAGAAAGGCACTTGTTTCACTTTGGCAGTTGACCCTTGCAGAAAGGAACTTGGTTTGTCTTGGTGATGCTACACAACAGGACTTATAAAAGCATCTTCTTGTATTTTAAAACACTTTCCTTTTTTCACTTGGATAACAGCCGTTAAAGAAAACAATATTATGTACCACAACCTCAATTAAGCCCTGCATTAAATACTTCACGTGTTTATGGGGAACAGAGATGAAAGCCAAACCACTTACAGACAAGCTGCACTGTTCATTAAAAACCACCCCAGGACAGACAGTTCAATCTGCTCCTCCAAATCTCAAGTAGGAAAATGACCATTATGTATTTTTAGTGTTTTTTCAATTGCATTTAATATTTGCTAACAGGATGGGCTGATCAAATGGATGGGGGCAAGAGGAGGGTCTGTAAAGCAGTGTCAGTGCAGCCTTTCTTCCTGAATGCCTCTGTTTGCTTTTTAATCTAATTTCCTTTTATGTTTTGTTTTGGCAACATTCCCATGGCTTAAACTGCAAGCAGTGAGATGGACCTGCACACTCTGAGGTCTAGCCAAGCTTTGAAGCACATCAGTAGTAACTTATGAAGGTTGCAAAGGCCGGTGAAGCCTAGAGGTCTCCTGCCTCCAAGGAGACCTGGGTCACTTCCTTTAAAAATGAAAGCAAAAGTTGCAAAGTGCTCAGTGCTGCAGGGGGAGGGAAGGTTAAGAATTAACAAAAGGAAGGCTTTGTTCAGGTAAGGCTTCTTGTAATCATTTCCCTACATGAAGAGCAGCCGTGGCTGTGAGTATCTTGCATGCGAGCTTGGCTGTGGTTTGGTGACAAGCAGAGGTGACCACAGGTCTTGCCTGAGGGCTGTCGTAGTGCTGCTGGCGTCTCGCCACTGCGCAGCCTCACGCCCATCTGTGGCCTCTGCTGCCTCAAACATGTTATTTTTTTATCTTTTGCGGGGGAGGGTGGAAAGTTTTCAGCCAGATCAGTACCACTGCCTGCTCTTTTCCAGCTGGAAATGACCTGCTATGACAGTGGTGGCCCATGTTTAGATGGGTTTGGGATGCTCACAACCCTGGGCTGTGGGCAGGCTGCTGTGACTTCAGAGCACAGACTGGCCTTTTGGGGGAAGAGACTTGAATCGCTCCAGTGCGTCTGGCCCTTGCAACCATGGCTGTTGTCTCCAAAACCAGGGAAAACTTTGCAGGAAGGGCTGGATCAGCCCAAGACCCAGCTGAACCACAGATCAGAAAAGTCCCCCACAGGGCTTGTCTCATTCTTTGTGTTGTCTTCTAAAAATCTTTCTGACAACCTGCAGCTCTCTGGTGTCAGGCTTTGGTGTTCTGTTCTGAAGCTCTGGTACTCAAGTTCAAGGTAGAGATGATCATGGGAGGACCACACAGACTGCCAAACCAGTCCAGAGAAAGCAGCAGCTCTAACAGCAAAGTGGCCCGTGATTTCAATTCCTGTGTTTTATGTGTCAAGGGTTTATTCTGAGGATTGTACCTGGAATAATAGGAGTTTGGATTTTTTCCTTGTCGCATCCTGCTCCTGTTACATTCAGCATATTTGTTTCCTGCAGGCACCTGTTATCCATCCATCTAGATGGAGAGAAGGTTGGATGATTTAGTTGTGTAGCACTTTTAAAGTTGTTTTTCACCTCATTCCAGCCTGTTGATGAAGCAAGCGTATGGCTTCCAGCACCTGTCCTGGGGCCTTTCCTACTGCCATAATAGCTGTGGAAGTCCAAAATAAAAGAAACACTCTGCAGAGTAAGTTTCTGGGATAGAGGAAAGACTTTTGTTTAAAGAGAAGACTGGCTGTAACTTCCTTAACAGCTTAGGTAGGTCTGCTCTCTTCTAAAATTGATTATCTACGTTTTTCCCTCATTTTTGAGTATTCCTTATCCCATTAAGATTCTAACAGCAACCAGTGTAAATAGCTGGCAGGTAGTGTCAGCCAGGCTTCCACCTCCAAGCTACAGCATGCTTCTCTCAATTTAAATTTTGTAATTTTTTGCAAGCAGCCAAAACTTCAAACCCACTATGGATTAATTACAAGGCTGGGCACAGCAAGCTTTGGCTATGGTAGAACAGAGTTAAAAGCTGATGCAGCTGCTGGGAGCTGAACACTGCTGCCTGGCAAACAGCGGCCTCCTCACTTGGTCACGGACTCGCAGAATGGTTTGGGTTGGCAGGGACCTCTAAAGGTCTTCTAGTCCAACCCCTCTGCCATGGACATTTTTTTTTTGAGATCAGGTTCTTTGTAGTCCCATTGAACATTTCCAGGGATGGGGCATCTCTCACTTCCCTGGCCAAACAGTTCCAATGTCTCACTACAAAAAATTTCTTTCTTACGTGCAATCTTACACTCTTTCTGCTAAAAACCTGCCTCTTGTCCTTAGGCCTCGATAAAGTCTCTCTCAGTCTTTCTTACAAATGGTATATATTGAAAAGAAAGCCCCCCAGTAAAGTCTCCCCCCAGAGACTTCTGGACCACAGGCTGAACAAGCCCAGCTCTCCCAGCCTTTCTTCATAGGAGAGGTGCTCCAGCCCTCTTGACTGGTTTACTGGCCCTCCTCTGGACCCACTCCAGCAGGAAGAGCTCCTGTGCTGGAAAGTACCTTGTCTGACTTAAGGAGAGGGCTATACTGGTTTGTAATTAGTCAGTGAGGGGAAAGCCAATTTTATGCTTGGGAGAGCACTGTTAATGAATAGCCAGGTAATGGTCTGATTGACTGCAAGGCCAGACCACCTCGGCGCTGGAGGCTGGATGGTTACCCAAGGCCAGACTTGCTGGACCTGCAGGGCCTGTTTGGCCACGGTGCCCTTGTTTACTGTCACAGGAGAGGCTCTGTGTGTGTGCACTCTGTGTGTGTGCACTGTGCTGGGCTGAGCACACGCAGAGGAAGGATGGCAGCTCCAGCAGCTCCGTTGTGCTTGGTTGGCCAATGAGGTGCTAGACCATCTCAGCATTTCTGCTCCTCAGCTGAGGCAACACCTCTGCTGCTTGGCTGTTGGCAAGCCTGCTGCTTGCTCTGCTTCCTGCCTCCCCCATATGGTGGCTTGTTTAAAAATAAGACATTTACAAGGAGCAGAAGTCGTAAAAGTAGGCTAACCAGAGGGGAATTTGCAATAACTGCTTTGAAGGGAGCTTGAAGAAGTGAGGAGAGACCCAATACCAGCAGTGGCACCTTTACCATGTTAATTCTTGCTGCTGCTCTGAAATCTGATCATCTTAGCATGATGAGATCCAAGCATCTTGAGCACTGAGAGAAGACAGGAGTGCCCTTCCTCTGCTCTGGGGCTATTCCACCCCACATACTCTGAACAGCAAAACTGGACTACACCCACCATTCATTCGCTGGCGGTGCTCATTCAGTATCCCCTGGCACTCACAGTGGGATGTGATGGAAGGTGGCACATAGCAGCTGATGGAGGCCCCAGGAAAAGGCATGATGGCAGTACCTGGGTGCTGTGTCCTCCCATCAGTCTCATACCCTGCTTAGCCTTTGCAGGCTTAGATCCTGTCAGGGCTTGTAGGCCATGACATTTCTTGTATTCCCACTTGCAGCAAAGCTGCTTGCTGGTCACCTTGTTGCTCAGGTGGTCCCATTTTTTCCTAGCATGTGCAGCCCCTAATGTTTGCAGGGAATTTAAAAGGATGTTGGGAGAAGGCAGGTGGCTGCTTGTGGCCAATTGGTTCTGCTTCAAAGTACATCAGTGTCATGCTCATGCAATGCTGGAGAGGGAAACAGCAGAAGGGAACAAGGTGAGTCCTATTCTACTCTGTTGGAATAAATCATGGTCATTTAAGAAGGCCAGAAAAGTTACTTTATAAAGTTATTTGCTAGTTTTCTCTATGAGCTGTTCAATTGCCAAGGCTCACAGTCCAATCCCTCTGAAGCAGCTGCTCTGAGATTTGTATAAACCTTGAATCACCAGAATCAATTACATCAAATTTAATAAACTTCACAATAAAGACAGTTAATCAATTGCCACTGTTTTCATCTGCCATAGGGGTTCTGCAGCTGTTTTTATTTTAAAACAATCCACTACTCAACCAGAATATGCAACTGGAATGAAGCATGTTAAATCAAGATGAACGTTGTGTGTAGAAAAATCAATCTGTAATTTTCCCAGGATGATGAACTGCCCCATTGTCCCAAGCACTGCTGACACTGAAAGCACAGACAATCCTCTCAGTGGCGCTGGCCTGGGAGGGACTCCACGGCCCAGGCTGCCGAGGAGCATGTGCCAGACACTTCCTTAGTAGTAGGGAGGTATTGTTTGTAACTCTGTACTTAAGATTTTTTGCCTTAACAATGTCTATTTGCAGGATGGTAGCTTTCCTGCTCTAGTTTTCAAATTCAATAAATCTGTATTAATTTTCAAATTCAATAAATATGCAAATACTGCATTGTACACAGGGATTTCAACTGCTTTTCTTTAAGCAAAATCAATTATATTTTAAATACCTCTGGCTTCTTCTTTGTTTTTTTTTTCATTTGAAAGTGTGAAAAAAATTGCATTGCAAATGATTCAAAGCTTAAGTTAATTTCAAAAATTACATATTACAAGAAATCAATGCTTAATATGAACTACTATGAGGAGGGAAGAGAAAAAACCCTGCAGCTGTGGTTTGCCTTGTGTAAAAGGGATGATCATTCTGATGCTTTTCTACCTAAAACCAGGATGAGGATTCAGAACATCTTTAGTTGAACCTCTGTAATGCTCTTAATTGTCCCAGTCAAGACAGGAGTTTAGTTTTTTGTGCCTTGTTTTGGCTTTTTTTTTAATCCTGGAAGTCTATAATCTGTGACCTAAAAACCAAACATTTTTTGAGCCTTATGGAACAGTTAATTGTCTGTTTTGAAGTCAATACAGCCTCCTCTCTGCTTTTCACCTAACTGCTTCAGCTACTAAAAAATGCTGGAGTAGATGGTCCACAAGTGTTTTAGAAACTATCCAGACAAATGTAATCCACAGCAAGTTTAGCAACCACAGACTTGCTTAAAGTTGCAAGAATCTGTTTAATGATTTTGTGGTAACCCAGCTGGGCTAAAGAGCAGCCTGGCTCTCCCTTGAGCGCCTAACACTAACATTTTTGGCATTGCAGATAATTACAGCTTGGGATGAAGAGGATTTGGGGCAAACAGTCTCTGTTATGAGTACAAAATAGCACTCCTACATGTAAGTGCACCCCAGTGTAAACCTTAGATACTTCCCAGTTAATCCCCTTAGTAGATGTCTTATTTACTGCCAGAACTGCAGCCCAAAGTTGTGAGTTCAGTCCCCTCTTAATGCTCAAGAAAGTTACAGAGTGCAGAACAAGGCAGCTCACTGAGCAAGGAGCTGCCACTACCAAAGAGTAGCAAATAGTGTGGAAAGAACCAAGTTTTATCTTTAGAAAGAGTAAGGCACCGACATCAGATTCCATGTCTTACGTGCCTCAGGGCCCCGGCTGGGGTGGGTACTGTGCAAAGAGAAGATCAGGCCATCTTTCTCCACTACACACGAAAATCCACTGCTAAGTATCTGAAGAACTTCTCTGGCAACAACTGAAGTACTTTGACACTTCCAGGTTATGGGATGAGATAATGAACATGACAGTTTTTAACAGGGGTGTTTAAAACTTGCTGAGGATTAAGCCTGATGAACTCTCGTCAGTCTAACCTCGCATCCACTGATAGCACATGGCTTTTTAGATAGGAGGCACCAAATGCACATTACTGCTGCTCAGTGCAGCCATCCAACCATGTTCTGCTGCATTCAAGAAGTTGGCCAATTCAGTGAACTTGTACATTTATATAGTTGTTTTCAGGTACTGAGTTACCTAATAGACCATGAGGCAGGGATTCACTGAGTGGACAGATAACTGGTTGTGAAACACTTTACCAACTAAAAGGAAAACCAAGCAAATTAAAAATGGCTGAATATAAATAAATAATATAAATGCCTCTACTTGGCACTGGTGAGGCCACATCTTGAGTACTGTGTCCAGTTCTGGGCCCCTCAGTTTAGGAAGGACATTGAGATGCTTGAGCGTGTCCAGAGGAGGGCAACAAGGCTGGTGAGGGGCTTGGAACACAAGCCCTATGAAGAACACCTGAGGGAGCTGGGGTTGTTTAGCCTGGAGAAAAGGAGACTTAGAGGTGACCTTATCACTCTCTGCAACTCCCTCAAAGGAGGTCGTAGACAGGAGGAGGTTGGGCTCTTCCACCAGGCAGCAACTGACTGAACAAGAGCACACTGTCTCAAGCTGCGTCAAGGAAGGTATAGGTTGGATATTAGGAAAAAGTTTTTCAGTGAAAGAATAATAAAGTACTGGAATGGTCTGCCCAGGGAGGTGGTTGAATCACCATCTCTGGATGTGTTTAAAAAAAGACTGGACATGGCACTTGCTGCCATAGTCTAGTTGAGGTGTTAGGGTATGGGTTAGACTCGATGAACTTGGAGGTCTCTTCCAACCTCGCTATTCTGTGATTCTGTAATAAATTGTAAAGCAGGTCCTGTACAGTACACAGAGCTTGTGCTCTTAACTGGCTACTGACACAGCCTCAGGGTGCACCAGGGGTTGTCCAGGTTGGACATATGGAAGAATTTCTTCACTGAAGGGGTAATCAGGCATTGGAATGGGCTGCCTAGGAAGGTGGTGGAGTCACCATGCCTGAAAGTTTTCAAAAGACAACCAGACGTGGCACTGAGTGCTGTTGTTTAGTTGGCAGGGAAACTGTTTGTTGCAAGGTTGGACTCAATGGTCTTGGAGGCCGTTGCCAACCTTTATGAATCTATGAGCCTCTTCCCCTTCTGTTGCAGGGAAGCAAAGGGACACCACATTGAGTTCAAATTTTCTCACTGTCCTACTGGATTACTATTCAGACACAAAGGGTTTGGTACTGTCTAAAAACTGGTCATGTTTATCTTCAGATGCTTATGTATCAATTCAACAGCACAACAGCATTCCAGTGGGAATAAAGTTGTGGTTTTTGTCAAAATCATTTTATTAAAGAGTTAATGTCACAACAAGCTCAAAATAACACATGCTTCAGAAATAAACTGGATGAGAAATTCTCAGAACAGAAACAGAAATGGATTGAAGGCATGGTAAAGCATCAGTTCCAAGAAACTTTTGCAAACAAGTGCAAATTCTGTTGGTGCAATGGAGAAAAAACTCAGAAAAGAAGCCTCCTGGGCATGACTTCTCTTTATGTAGTGCAGTTTGTCACATAAGTTAGATTGGGAAGGGCACAATTTCGATGGCTGCACACACCCAAATTTACGTCTTCGATAATTAGCTCCAGCACAGGTTTTTCAACTGTGAGTACTAACAAAACAAATTAGTTGACATTTTAACATAGCAGTAGTAGATATATTATATACGTGATAGATGTTTGACTCATGCAGCCTCTTCAGTTACATGATTTTTTTTTTAATTTACTCAAGAAACATTATAAAAAAATAGGTTTGCAATTTGTATTTCACTCTGGTGTTACCTCCACATCACCCCAGGCAAAGACAGTGTTTCAGCAGATAATCTAATTTGGCAAGAAATCTGCCCTAGTTCTTAACCTCATTTTTCTAAGTCCACGTAGAAAATAAATGCGAACTCTTTATACAAAACAAGAGCAAATAACTGTACCTATAGAAAAGGGGATTCATTCCCTTTAGTTTTATTATCATGGCACATACTTTATAGTTTCACAACAGCATACTAATTTTCATTTAGTATTTTTAAACTCCAAAAGAGTGTTGATGAAGGGAAGAATGTGAGTTACCAGAGGCAGCTGACTCATGCATTAAGCAATTCATGTTCTTTATCAGTTCTCCCAACAGCATCGGGATTGGATAATGGGTCAAGGTCAGCAAAGAGACTGAACCAAGCAGTCAAGTCTTTAGGATTCTTTGTAGATTCTGGAAAAAAAAAAAGAAAAAAGAAATGCACAGACTTGTCAGCTATTTTAAAACAAAACTGACTGAATGTTTAACTGAGGTCAAACAAATGCCATGCTATTGTTTAATTTATTACCAAGGGCACTTCTGACAAGAAAATCGGAATGTGTGATTTTAAAATGAGCATTTTAAAACACTATCAGAATATAGAACTTCAGTAAGAATGAGGGTTTTACATGTCTGCTATGTATTTTATATGGCTCCTGCCATGACAAGTACAGGAACACCTTAACTAGAAACAATCTCACACTGTCTAGCTTTGTTTCATAGAAGGTATTTTGAGTGTGCCCCTACATGCCTGCAAACAAGCAAAAGGAAAGTGAAGGAAAATTTTACTTTCACCCTCTCTTACAGGACTAAATTCCTTTGCCTAAATCCAATTCATATGACTGTTCTGTCTCCCCTGTATACAACCAACAAGGTCATTACTCATCTGGAATGAAGTTTTAATGGGAATGCATTGGCTGGAGAGAGAGAGAGAGAGAGAGAGGTTATGTTTGATAGCCAGTCCCCAGTACAGCTTCTACTATTGTTTTGATGGATATAGAAAAAATATGAATAGGGAATATACCAACAGCAGGTGGACTATTTCACCTCTGTGTCCACATTGACATATGTATTTCACAGAAGTCTCCTGCCTGTTCTTATTCCAACTGGGCAGATGTTCAGGTTAAAGCAGTAACAATTTTGGCTGCTATGAAGAAGGTACATCTCCACTAGCTTTGTTTTTGCGACCCCATGCCATATTACACTGATAGTGGAATAAGATGTGCTCTTCACTCAGACATAATGGCACATGACAGCTTTCTTTGTGACACAAAGAATTTACAGGCAAAATAGGCTCTGCCTGGCATGACACTCCTCTTGGTATTTGCCACTTCGAGAACCACAGACTTCCAAATAGCTGAAGGCTGTTCCTTCTGCTGGTGCCAGTCCTGTGGCTGTGTAATCACACTGATTTCCAAAACAGTTTCCAAAACACCTTAACCCTCTTTTCTTTTTTTCTGCTGAGCTGAAAAACGTCAGGGGAAGGAATACATGTCATCCCTTTCTTCTGCACTGAACATCTCTGACTTTGCTTCTGATCAAATGTGAATGCACAAAATTGGCTACAAACTGGAAAAGGAATTCAACATAATCCTGGTTCACTTACCAGAAAGCAGTAGTCAAAAATCAGCAAGGCTTTGTCTTGGTAGATGGCAGGACTGCGCTCTTGGCTCAGTCGCAACAACTGAATTAAGTTTTAAACAGATGATTGCTGATATATGTTTATCAACAAAATTTGCAATTAGGGCTCTTCTGCCTTATCAGTAGCCTATATTTTAGACTCAATGCTAAACCCTAGAGCTACAAAACATTGTTTAGCTCAGACAAAGTGCATGCAGATGCTATTCTGTGTTACTCAAAATTAAAGTAGGTAAAAGAAACTGTAGCTTCAGCTCATTTGTTATATAGTAAATTACTCTTTTGACATGCTATTAGCACTAAGCCTACCACAAATATACATACACACACATATCATACACCTAATTAAGGTGAAACAAAGTAATCAGGGAGCACAAGACTGAGCTGTCGTTACAACAAAAATAAGTTTTGTTATGACAGTAACTGAGGAGACAAGAGACACTATGCAAGATACAAGAGCTAAAAAGGAAAAGCAAAGTCACTGAAAAAAATACATTAATATCACCTTTCACAGGCGTCTTGTCATCATTCACATTCAGGCTGTGTGGTTTCTGTGCTGGCTGTGGTATTGACGGTGGGCTCACACTGCTGGCTGCCCATCCTAAAATTCAGGAATACAGCAGCATTAGCATGAGGAGTGACTTTATTAACTCCAGAACCCCAGAGTCTGGCAGCATCAGACAGCAGAGCAGAGTATTAGGTTTATGGCCATTCATATCTGTCCTTGTACACACGAAGTCAGCAGTCAGACTGCAGAGGAGCAACATCCTTCACAAGAGAGTATCTACACATCACTTTCATCATCTCCAGATTCAGGCAACTATACTCTTTTCAAACCTTTAACCTGGCTAAAAAGGATTTTTGTTTCTCATATTGAATCACCGTTAATACTCATTCACAGAAAGGCCAGTTCAGTAATCAAGTCAAACACAGCTGTAGGGAGAAGAATCACTTACATTTGGGTGGAAATACCACACATAACAAACATTTTTTTCCACCTTTCTTTACTTCTGAAGTTCCAAAGACTTCCATGTCATCCACTGTTCAAGACAAAACCTTATTTAGAGACCTTAGATTTTTTTAGTTAATTTTGAAGTAATTCTGAAAAAAAGATAATTTATTGCAAAACACTGAAGAATTAAATTCAAGATTAATTACTTCGAGTTAACTTAAAACTATATTTTAATGAGTATTTCTTTTTGTTCTTTATTTGAAAGGATCTTCTCAGCAAGAAGAGAGCAACTATGCAGGAAAAAAAGAAACAATTTTTACATGCATATTCTATATCCACAAAAGAGTAATGATAATAATGAGGCCAGATAACAGGCTGGTAAAGTGAACTAGGGGTAGTATACTGCAGAAACATATTAGGAAAAGACCAAAACAATTTCTGTCCCTGACTTAAGGTATTTAAATTAATATCCTTTATTACATTTAGAGGACTGGAGATACTATTTCTAATTTAATTAATATCTCCTTTAAGTTTGGCCTGGTCAATTATCCATCTAATTTGGCAGTATCACAAACAGGATGCTCATCTATGCACCCAGTTACCATTTCCTTATTCAGTCTCTTTTTTCTAGAAGTTCATGCTTTCCTATCCTTTTTTACTCTTTTTGTCCTTCCTCCCCTTACTTTCCACACTTTTGGGAGCCCTGTCAGATACTGGCACCCAGCATCCTGGCAGGTAATGCAACAACCACATCAGTCACATCAACCCTTCCTCTCTCAGCAGATTATTCTCATCACTTTCTGATCTTACCTTGCCTATAAAATGTCTAAGGCCCAAGCTGTGTCATAAAAAGAGGCAAGGAGAGTTTTTCTGTAAAATACATGAATTAGGAAGGAAATTTAAAGCCACAAACATCCTCTGTATCTCTAAGGAAACTAACCAAGAAGTTCTTCAAAATCTGGATGCAGACTGCTCACATGTATTTGTTCTAGATGAAGGTGGTAAAGGCTCGTGAGCCAGCCTGTGCCCTCTGAAAGTGAGGTTTTAGAATTTAATCTTCCAAGTAAGCAAATCTGAATGATAAATAATGGAAAGCATGGTATTACCTCTTCAGAATGACACACTTTTCCAGGCATTTTCTCTGCTTGTGTCACAAATGAGAATGGCAGAGGACATTATACACAGCTACAGTAGACTGCAATGCTTTTGTGTGCTTGGAGATGCATTGTGAGAAAGTGTTTGATAAGGCAATGAATGACAACAGGTAAAGTCAGCTGCTTAAACAAGTAGAGCCAAATCCTAATCTGATAGAAATGAATGGGAGCTCTGCCAGAAACTTTCTGTGCAAGTCCCAGTGACTTCAGTGAGATCAGGAATTGGCTCCCTGAGACATCATCGATGTTCCTTTACACTGGTGTGCTCAGCAGGTCAGAGAGCAAAACACTTCAGACCAGTGAACTCCTTTGTCATCCTTTTGAGTCCCTGGACTAAGGCCTGGGAGGCAGCACATCTGTGAGAGATGCTGTGGCCTGGCTGTCTGTCTAATGAAATGCAGGTAGCTCAAGAGCCACTTAGAAAAACAGAAAGAACGTAACAATAGCAACAAAAAAATCCAACCAACTACATTCCAGAAAATATGGGATGTTTTCATAATGAAATTACTGATCTATGAAGGTACTGGGAAAGACTGACACAGAATTTTTATTAAATACTTTCATTATGTTTTCATTATGAATTATGTTTTTAGTGAGCTACAGAGAACAACTTTGCCTTTCAAAACCAAACCGCAGCCTATCAGTTTGAAAGCAGTTGTTGGCCCTACGCCTGTTTTGGTTTGCCTGTTCACAGGATGGCTTTGTTACATGAGCAGACAAAAAGGTTATTGCCAAGACAGCAATAAAGGAAACCAAACAGCTTGCTGTTCAGCAAGCATCTTCACAAACATTGCAAAAATTAAATTTAGAAATGGAAATGGTGAGCTGTGCATTTTCTTACCAACTAGAATATATGCACATGTAGGGAGATAAAGAGGAGCCCTTAATGGTATAAATGAGTAAGTAAATGAGGCCCATAAACATCATGAAAAGAGAAAGCCAACGCTCCCTCTGAAAATGTAGAAAGGCAACTGAACTACAGAGCTGTATCTGGAGGAGAATCTAAAAGATACGTTGGGAGCATGCTTTGCTTCTATGATATGTATACACACACACACACATTTGTATGTATTTTAAACCAGCACCTGGTAGCCCCATAGCAATTCAGAGTCCCATTGTACTGGATCCTGCCTATAAATACAGCCAGAGAAAACTCTGAGCTGGGAATTCCTGACCCTAACAGTTTATAACCTGCATAGCATTGTGCCTGTTTTACAGATTAAGATCTGAGGCAGAGAGAAAACAAAGCCCCAAAGATTTATGAGCATGCTTAACATAAAATAAGTAAGTAATCCCACTGAAGTTAATAGAAAAGTTAATGTGCTTAAAGTTAAGCATGTGAGTTTTAAAAATATTTATGGTCTTAAGGCCAAATTCACACAGGAAGTATGCAACATTGAGGCTACAGTGTAGCACCTCACACTGAATAATTATTAAGCAGTCCTACCAGTTAGGGGGAAAAAAAAGTGTAGGAGATATGCCAAAAGTCCTCAGCAAAAATATAATTCATATATTCTAATATTTCCAACTTGAATGTCTAGATATGCTTATACTCCAGTTAGTATTTTTAAAAAAAAAGTCTCTCTTCTCATATTCAATGATAAGGTCAGATTATGAAAGAAAAGCTGTTAAGTGAAATCAAATGTAGTTTAAGGTTAAAGCTGAGTTTTCACAAGACATAAAATGGACCAAATTTAATCTTCTGTTAAAAAACAAGAAACAAAAAACTTAGAAAGATTATTTTCAGATACAATCACTCAGCTGATTAGCCCTGACTTTTTGAATACTAGTACATCACTTACCACAATCTTCTACCAAAACCTTGGAAACCCATTTGAAAACATCCACATATTTTTCCCTTTCAGTATGGATTTATTATTTTTTTTACTTAAAAAGATTTTGGGACACCATGTTGACTGGAATGGATTTTCCATTTCTAGTGTTCCTTGAATGCAACATACCTGAATTCTGATTCTGAAGTCTCTAACACTGCACCCAATGCCAATGCAAATGAGAGCTAACAGCCACCTTAGAAAGGGTACCCAACCCCGCTTGCTGTTTATACCTAAAAAATATTTTTCCTTCAAAAATATATTTACATTTAAAAATTTAAATTACACTGAAATGTAAAATATATTTAACAGTACATAAAGCTGTGGAAAAAAAATCAATCTCATAATATTTCTGTTGCTATTTTTAGTAATTTGCTTAAAAATCACGTACATTATAAAAATACATCTAAACCTGTGCATCATTGCAAATGTCATTCCCCCATTTTTCATCTACGTGCTGAAGCCAATGAACCCAGATACCTTGCTCTAGGGGTGCTGGTAGTAACTGTATTAATTATAAAGTAAATCAAATTTTCTTATTCCTGCCAAAATGTCACAGGTCATTTTACATCATGTATGACTCTTCCAGTTGCATGGTTTCCAAGAAATAGTCTCCAGGACAGAATCAGTCTGCTACTCTTTTCTGTATTGTTCTTCCCCAAATGGGATTTAAACGACTTGGGACAGAGCCTAAAAAGGCAAAGTCCCCTCAAGCTTGCAAAGCCCTACGAAAAATCCAGCCAGACTGTGAGGAGGACAAAGGTAGGTGCTGCTGGCTGTTTATCACCAGCCTGCTTTCCTCCCTTCCTCCCTTCCTTCCTCAAGGCCAAAGCAGCAGCAGGAAAGTTCTGCCCTAGTTCCCCCCTTTTTTTTCCCCCAGCAGTAGCTTGGAAAAGCCAAGAGATTTAACTGCACAGAAGAAAGAGGAGAGAAAGAGCTGCATTAGTAACCAGACTGCAAGAGAAACCCACCTATATGGTTGCTAGGATGAGACAACTCATTCTACCTGACCCATATCCCTGCATGTAATGGTATAGGATGCTTGGAGGGGGGGAAAAAAAAAAAAGAAAGCAACTGATTTTCACTACAATGTTTAAAAATAGTATCCCCAGACAAAATACAGAACTTATTTTTGGTTCCTTGGCCCCTTAACAGAGACAGCAGTTATGATTAAATCAGTAAAACCCACTCAAACATATTTTCTGTTTCAGGAAAAAAAATTATCTCAAAGGTCCACAGAACATTTAAAGAAGCTCAATGAAAACATTCAAGACAGTAATCTTGACTTTAGGTTTTGGGTACTTCATTCTCAAACACTGAATGAGAAGGGCTAGAAAAACAAATTAAGTTACTCACATGTTTTTTCTCCAGGCCATACTCTGCTTTAATTTCAGGGCTTCTGCAGCCATGGCATAATATAAACTTTCACCACACTTCTACATTCCAGAAAACCATACTCTAAACCCTAACCCCAACATACTGACAGAACAGGATGAGCCCTCACCATGTAAGGATGACTGCAAGTCATTCATGTTTTGGTCTAGCAGCTGTGAGGGCAAATAGCCTGATGGTGCTGGTACTGCAGATGATGAAGTGTTCTCCCCATCTCTAGCAGAAGAGTTCATGGTGAGATCAGCAGCCTGTCCAAAAACAGCTGTCCACTCTTTGCTGAATTCCCCCTCATCCAGGGAGGAAGCGTTGAGGATCTCATTCAGTAATACCATGTCATCCTTATCACCAGGTTCTGGCTCCAAGGATCTCACAGACTTTTCCTTTGAAGCTGTCTCAGAACAAGAGAGTGAAGATAAATAATTTTTTTTTTTACAGAAAGTAAAGAAGGAACATTTTAAAAATAGCCAATCTAGGTTTTGTATTTTAAGTGAGATGGAATATTTTAGCATGAATATTTATTTTCTCTTTTAGACTCAATTCTCTTGGACATCTAGGTTTATGCCTTATGCAACAAATAATTCCTTGATTATCTTAGATAACCTCACTGCTGTTAAGACTCACTTCTCATTAAAAATAAAACTACAAGTATGCTTAAAAATCTATTAAACACACCGAAATAATTACACAGTCTAATATTTAGATCATTGGAAAAGACTACTTTTATGTTGCTTCTTGAAACATTATATGAAACTCTCAAAAAAATCAGATTGGTATAAACTGAAAAAAAGTAAGACTTGGGGATTATTCTAGAATCTTGTGAGAACTTAAGATCACCCTTATGGCCTTCTGATCAATGCTTGAATTATTGGGGTATTTCCCCATGACAAAAGGTTAGTCTATCACACAGACTTAGACTTCTACACTGATTGGTTCTGTAGTATTTTTTTTCTTCTCATAAGCTGCTGAGAAATAATTGGGGCTCACTTTCCCTCTGACTCCCTGTGCTAGTTTTTCCAGCAGCAGAACTGCAGCTGAAGAAGCTCTTAGATCACTTGAACCATTACTCCTTAAAAACATTTTTTTCCTATTTTAGAATTGTTAAATAGTTACATAAAATACATGAAACTGGAAACCAGGATCCTAATCCCTTTCCAAAATATTTTGAGAGTTAAAGAACTATCAAGGACCCCCAAGTGTTATTTTACTTGGAAACATTTGGAGCTCCACTGTGGAAGTCTGCAGATCACAAAAATGGTGGTTAACAAGGCTGATAATGTTACATTACTGAAATCCAGATCAGTTTATCTTGACTATGATTGTTTCAAACTTGTGGTAAGGCACAGAAGCAACTTCAGTTTTCCAAAGTTTGGGTAGATCAGCCGAGTTCTCCAATTTGCATTCAACTTACAAAGATGCTTTTAACCCTTTTGGGGTGGGACAAAAGATTGAGAGTAGCAAAGTGGTTGCAACAGGCCATTTTACTGAAATTCAACAGCCTCCTCAGCAGTTTCCTGGTAATAGCTGTAATAATTTATAATGAAATGGTTGAAGTTGAGTCAGACGAAGAAAAAAAGCACAAAACTGTGTTTTAAAATAGGCTCATGCGTCAGCACACACACCTACGTACTAAGAAACAAATAAACCAACACACAATAAAATTATTTTATTCATTACTGAAGTCAGCTGTGAGATTCAGCTCCTTTCTAACTCACATTTTGATATACCTCTGTACTCCCTGACAGGGCCTAAAAATCAGAAATAGAAACATTAGAAACACGTCAATTCTCCTGATGTTCCCACTAGACTATAACTAAAATACCACAGAAAACAATTTGTTCTTAACGAATTTTCAGGCTGTTCTCCCATCTTCAGATAAAGAGCAAAGATTACTAACATTGTCCAAGTACCTCCAACTCCCCCACGTTACCCAGCAGGTAAGACAGAGGGTTAATCCACCCTCCCTGCTATTTCAAAGGCCCTTCAGAACTCTATGGGGCATCACCATCTCCAAGCTGTTTTCAGGAAGCCCCTTCATGAACTTGCAGGGGGAGATGCAAAGGGAGCAGCATTTGTAGCAGATCTGCTACGACACAGCACCAACACCACACGTAACCACAAGTGCCCCGAATGGAAAAAATGCAGCAGCACAGCTCAGAGCAAAGCTCTGCTTTTTCTGAGGAATCACTGCAGGAGCCCCATCTTGACTTCAGGAGCAAGTACAAGATAAAGCTTTATGTGTGAAGAGCAGTCAGGTCTTGCTGCAGGGTGTATGACCACCAGAAATCTGAGGAGTGACACATTTTGTGGCTCAGCAATCTTCCTGACCTTCCTGTGGGCACTGTGCACCCATGGCAGGGCAGGATAGTGTTCAGGCTCAGGCTGCTCTGAGTAAGCAGCAGCAGCAGCAGCAGCAGCAAGTTTTACTCTTGTTTGCAATAAAGGTTATCTAGAAACCAATCTTGCTTACCGAGATATTACTCATGTGGTATCTCTGCTAGATTACTAGAATGATATGGACTTTCTCACTTTACCTGTAAATCTTCTATTACTTCTTTTCCTGTTTCTGTTTTCACTGCCCATTTTCAGTCAAAATCCTTTTTTCTGTCTGCACATGCTGCCCCAACCTTATAAATGCCCATGAAAAAAGTCCAAACCTTCCAATAAAACACTGAAAGAACAATGTGACTATATTCTTTTTGTAATTGTTTGAACAAGCCTCTAGCAATGCTCATAATTCCTTTGTAAACATACCTCATTTTGCTGCTATTAAAAAAAAGGGGAAGAGAAACTAAAAATATTTACAACAGTACATGATCAGCAACACATGATAAAGACTTCCTTCTGAAACACACATGAAAGTGTACCTCTCACTATACTGCTTCACTTAAAATAACACAATATTCATTAGCCTAAAGCTAGCTAGTGTGCAAAATTAGGTCAAATGGCTGATATTTTAATAGTGCCATAGCCATCCTTAGCTGATGCAGGCATCCCCCAGCAGTTTTTGTATCAATTTAACTGTTTAGGTAAAGTAAAAAAAAGTGTTCTGAGTGACACAGCTAAGGTTGTATGAGCAAACATTGTAAGTATTATCTGTATCTCCACTAGGAAGGCCCAACAAGGAATGGAACTGAGTAAGAAGAAAACCAGAAGAAAAAAAATGCCACTATCAGACATGCACCGACCTTTTCTATTAACCACAGAAAAGAAGTCATTGTTACCTTATCTATCCACAGATTAGGGCTGCTTCTGCAGACAGCTGAGAATCTTCCCTGGTGCCTGCCCTCATGGCTGACTCCCCCCATGGATAATATCCCCCCAGTGCAAGATACTACCCGTGGCAAATACAAAGTCAAGGTGTTTGCAAATGTCCTTGAAGGCAGTGTTTTAAATAACCCAAATGCTCTTGGTCTGACTGACTAAACCACACAAAGGCATTTTTTCCTTTGCTTCATTTGCTTTTTAAGTTGCCACAGTTGTTTTTGTTGTTGAAGGGTTTTTATACTCATTCTTCTGAGATATACAAGCGAAAATCAATTGAAAAATTATACACAACACTCTGACTTCTTATGAAAACTTATAAAACTTGAACCCAATATTTCACATGTTATCTGGTAAAAAAGCACATCCCTTGAGCTGCCATGGATCTCACAGAAGTATAAGGACAGTGGATTTAATTAACTCTCTGTCTGAAAGAAGTCACCAGTTCTTACATGGTTTTAAGAAGACTAGATCATTTGTTTCTGATATGTACATTTCAAACACAAAATCTTGTGGTTACTAGTGTATTGCCAAGGGTTGTAGCACAACAACTAAAGAACCAAAATGAAAAATCTGTGATATGTTATAGGACGAGTAAGGTTTACAGTGGAACCTACTTCAGTTGGGCAAACAAGATATAGCACAGTCTACCTGATCTTGAATTACCTGGTATAAACATTTTATCCCCATTAAGGTTTACTTCGTATTGTAACATCAAGAATAGTGCTTCTGCTGAGTCTCCTTTAGCACTATTTAAATACTACAGCTGAATAATTTCATTCAACCTTTCAGATTGTGAAAGAAATTAAAATCTAAGATTAAAAGTAGACTTGGAGATTATGATTGCAAAGCAAATTAAACATGAAACAGACATGCACAATCACATCATACCATTTTCTTCAGGCTGCAGGTCTAATAACTCATCTATAGCACCTAAAAAAAAAAAAAAGAACAAATGAAGAAAAACTAAAAGCAACAAAGGAAGATCTGCAGTACACTGACAATCACTATGTACACATGTAAAGATAGTTTTCTTAAGTGTCTTCACCTGAGTTCTGCTCGTGGTTACAATGTCCTTGAAATGTGGAGATGACATCCTTGCCATCATCAGCTGTAATCGAGATCCATAAACACGTCAAATTGCACTTGGCAGGAGACCATGCTTAAGAAACAATGTCATTCTAAGATCAACATGCAATGGTTTTGGGATTCATGTTTTAAATGAGTCATGTTTAAAATGAGCCTGGTCACAATGAATGAAAGATCCAAGGTACAAGCATTTCAAAGTGAGGCAAATTTCTGAATAACAACCTTAGGGAGATCTTCCTTTGAGTCCCTGTCTGCTACACTACCCTCTCCAGGCTGAGTGCACCCAACTGAGGCAACTGCAACAATCAGACAGGTCTCTCCTGTCCTCCAGAAGCAGAGAAATTTCTTTTAGAAGCTTGTACCTAGGCCAGGAGAGTGCACAAAAGTGCCAAGACCGTGTCGCTCTCTAAACTGCCTTCCTTACAATGTGTTCTTCCTCATGAACCAACTCTGGGAACAGGGAGAAGGAGTCTTCACCTGAGCCAGGCAATAAGTAACAGCACCTCCTCCACAGGGAAATAAATGGACTAAGACCAATAGGGAGTAAAATGTAGAGCTGAGAGTTATAGGCTATTAGGTGACAAAACACCACTTAAATTCTCAACAAGCTTCTTAGACATGGAGTCAAAACAATCATCTAGATTCTGTTTATCAATGAAGAGAAAGATACCCCCGTCAGGTGATTAATCCCATTAAAGACATGTAGCAAAACAAGAGGGATGAGTTACTGCTGAATTGCCTTTCTCTCCCTTATTAACTGTTAAGGCAATCTAGCTCCTAGACAACTAAGTCTGTAGATCTAAAGGCAAAGGAAGGGCTTGGCCACAGTACTGCCAGAACTGGAAGGCCCATCTGCTGGAAGCCTCACACAAGAGGCTGGAAAGGTGAAATAGAATTCTCTATTGGGAAGTAAAAATTGAACTCTAAATGAAACAGAACAGTTTGCTGCTGTTCATATCATATTCTCTTCATAAGGCTTCATAAGGCTTTGCTAGGACAGAAATGTGCTCCCAGCACTGCAATCAGCAGGTCATTTAAGAGCCCATAAGCACATCTGATTGCACTCTATGTAGATATAGACAGGAGAGGGATAAACACACATGAACAAATACACATGATGCTTTCATAAAAACACAATGCACAAAGCTAAAGGGGAAAACCCCAAGCCTAAATTGTCTGGCAGAGGGGAAAAGAAAATCAGAAAAAGAAGTTCATGACAGGTGGGATATGGATGGCCACAATTCTGTAATGAAAAGGATACAACTGTCGTTCAAAGCCTGCCTCAGCTGAGTGGTAAACATGACGAAGCCAATCTTAAAGGGATCTGTAGTATAGTAAGTGAAAATGCAGAGCAAATGATAAAAAAATTGAAGTTATGAAGCAGAAGTAGTTGGTGAGGAAAACTAAGAAGCAACACAGCTCCCTCACTAGAAGCACTGTATCTGTATGACTTTAGAGCATATGGGGTAGTTTAAGAAAAAAAATCTTAGCAATGGCACAGACCTGCTAGTGTATGAAGATGGAAAAATTTAGAAGACCAGTTAGAAGTTTTTCACAACACTTCAGTTCCTTTTAGGGGTGATGGAGAAAGAGACAGAACAAGGTATTTATATTATGGTGAAATATTTTACAGTCTGTAAGTAACTGAGATTCTAGAAAACATCTACTAAGAAAAAGTAAGTCAGAGTTTGTATCCATGAATATTAAAATATCAAAGATATAGCTGATTTAACTAACTGCAAAAGGGGTGAAACTTTGAAACACTGGAAAAGTCCTAATATTGTGTCTTTATTACAAAAAACCACCCAAACAACAACCATAATTAAACAGGGTGACTCAAGTAACTGCGAGTTACTACAGGCTAGTAGATCAGCGTAACTCCCAGTTAAAACATTACCCCAATGCCATTCAGTATGGGATTCAACAAAAGAACGTGAGCATAATAAATGCTCCTATAATAATTTACTGTTGCTTTTATGGAAAGCAGACCTAGTTGAAAAAAAACCAGCTAATTTAATTCTTCAATATAACTAAGAGCTTTTTTCAGTAAAGATATTTGTTTAGAAACAACTTGACTTGCACTGCACAGCCTTCCAGCTAAAAAGTTAGCACTGCGTTAACATCTATAATGAACATATTGAATGGATTAGGAATGTGAAAACTAACAGATGTCAAAAACACATTGTTAGGAGAAATAATTGCAAAGTAGAAGTGTTTCTAGTTTAGATCTGCAAGGCTTACTGTTTTATCCATTGCTAGTCAATGGCTTTAGCAGTCATCTGGAAGTAAACACAAAATCACTCTTGAAAAAAATGTGCCAACAACTAACAGACTATTAGAGCTGGTCAGTCAGTCCAGTCATTCCGTTTCTGTAGCCAGAACTGGGAGAATTTAATACCACCAAGTCATAAGTTATATCTCTAGGAATACAAGGCATGCTGTAGAAAGGACAAATGAATCCTGGAAAGCCGTGACTAAAAGGAATTGAGTCTTGGTAAATAATGCATTCAGATATGAGCTTCGAACTTGATGTTGCAGCAAAATGGGATGTCCTTCTTGGATACAGAAACAGGAATGTGATTTTACCTTCTAGAAACATGACAGATGAGAACAACATCAGAAATGTCTTGTCCAGTTATGTATTTCATATTTGAAAAGGGATGTTGTACAGTGGAATGGAAACAAAAACTTCAAAAGTAAAGATTAGATGATGACTTCAAGACATCAATACAATTAACCCATTGAAATAAAGATTTCAGAGTAGTCTTGACTTTCATGTAGTACCTTTTAAGTATCTTAATGAAGGATAAAATATATTAAAATTATTCTCCATTAATTTAGTAGAAAAAGTTAGATCGTCTTGAAGAATTCCACAGATGAAGATTCCACTTTTTCCAGCACTTCACCACCCTCACTGCAAGCACTTGTTTCTTAGTGTGTACTCAGAATTTCCCTTTCTGTCAGTTGTGTCCATTCACCGCTTTCTTTCACAGCGCACGTCCATTCGGAGCCCAGCTGTATCACCGGGTAGTAACAACCCATAAGGCCACTGGCAGCAGCTGAGTATGATCTTGCCTCGCTTTTGGGCAGAAGTTCCACTGAATTCATCAAGTTTTTCACAGAGAACAGTTTAACCACTGGAATAAATCTAGTGAGCAAAGTGGCACACTTTCCTTGTCTCACCTACTACCCTGCAGGTCCCTTTCTTGAAGGGTACTTGCCCCGTGTAAGAACTAGGTTTTGTAACACAAGCTATTTGACCTATCTGAGAATGACTGAATGAAATGCAGTGGGATGAAATATGTAAGAGGTTGGTTTTAACAGGTTCTCCTGGCCTTAGGTTTCATGCATTTGTAGGGATTTGCTGGGTGAAGCTTATACAGGAAATAAACCAAACCAAACAAAAAAATCCAAGTGTTACAGCACTTATGGAGTTATGATAACATGAAATAAAATACCTGAATAGTTTGATTCCTTGGTATGGCTCTCCTCATCTAATGAAATCAACCTTAATTTGAAAGAGTAAGAAAAAAAAAGGAAAAATAATTCTAAGGCGCTAAAATAACAATACATTTTCCTCTTTTTGGTCAAATCATTACAGATTCGTATCAGTAACAAATAAACAGATGGACTCCTGCATTTGCTGGTCTGTTTGTTACCTTTTATTGTTTCATTGGCAGAAGTCTGTTGAAAATGAAAATTAGATTGAACTAGCAGAACCTACCAGCTTCCATTTTTAGTCTGACTCCACCTCTGATGAAAAGGGTCATGTATTCTGCTTTTCCTTTTGAAAGGCATTTGGTCTTTCATAACTATCATGAACAGCTACAACTGTTCCCCAGCCCCCTCCCCGCTTCTCCCCCAAAATGACAACCAACCGCTTTGCGCTTCTCTTTTTAACAGCAACTAATTAAAAATCAACAGTCAGGAGAGTTTTGCCCCTTGTCAGCAGATTTCTAAAGTAACAGATCAGCAGCATTGATGAAAAAAGCTCTCAACGGGAGAAAAAAAAGGTGTGGTTTACATGCAATTCTTATACAAAGGTGATCTCTCCAATGAAGAATACATCCTTTCTAACTGCTATGACTTTGTGTAAAGCCTGTCAAGGAGCAGGGAACGAAGCAGCCACAAGGCTGTGGTGGTGAAAAGGGCTGTGTGGGCACATTCCTCCTATCCTCTAGTGACAGGACAGAAAGAGACACCTCCCTTGCTCTTGGGGGTAGGCCTGTGGTAGAGGAAAATTACATTCAGGCCAAATTCTAGAATAATGAATGTTTACTGTGAATGAAGAGCTCATAAGGATTTAACAAGCTTTGTTTTGTGTAATTCTTCTCGAATCTTAGATGTTTGTTTATGGTTTTAGACAGCAAAAGGGTGACATATTTTTTCCCTCAGTTTTATGCCAGACAAGGACAAAGATAATCCATAAATAAACACAAGTACAATCATGACATGGCATCTGATGCATTTCCTGGTAGGTGCCAACGCACACATCTTGCATAAATCACACATTCATTCTAGAACTTTATATTCAACACTGAGGAAAAGAGCTATTTATTAAACTATTACTGTCACATGAGATGCAACAGATGGAGGTAAGTGCTGTGAAGACAACCACCTGCCAAATGGTACTTGGTCAAGTCCTTTCGAATGTCAACAGCACCAAATCTGACCAATTTATAAAGTGCTATTGGTCAGTGGCTCTGAATCTAAACCAGAAAAAGGACAGAAAACCTGAACTCCTCAAAAATTCATTATTATAAATAGCCAAGCAAAATCCACTAATCAGTCGAGCTGTTCTCTGCTTTTTGACAACTGATCCTTTGCTGGGTGCTTCATTTAAGCAGGGATAGTCAAAACAACAGGTGGCAGCAGGATTATATCAACACTGCATCTCCTGGCAACCGAATCCTGATGGTCAGGTAGGGGAGGGATCACATCTCTTTCTCCTGTTCTCCTCTCCCCACAGCAGTCCATTCATAAGTCTCTCTAAGCTCAGAGCTACAGGTAATTCAAAACTTGACAGCATCAGCTCACTTAGATGTACCTTATACTAAGTACCTCCTGCTTCATTGGATTACTAACCAATGTATACATTACAAAAACTAATCGCTGCCTGGAGCAATCAGTAATCTATATCCTATTCCCAGGTGAAAGGAGATGCTGCTGAAAGGAGAAATACAATGCTCATATATCTTTCTCCCCTGTATAGCTGTTTACCATTTCTTTGAATAAAGAAAAAATGAACAAAAGCTGAAAAAAATTAAAAAGAGGACTAAGAAAGATGAAAATCACATAAGAGCCTTTTTAAAGCTCTTAATGTCACCATCAAGTTTGTTAGTCTTCATGTACACATTACAACATTTCAGGAATTTTTCTGTTGAGGTAACCAGTAGAATTAGACTAGCTGTGTCTGTATCTCTACTTATGTTTGGTGACTTTAGCAACCAGAAAGCAGATTATAGACAAAAATAGTTATTATTTTGATATATAGGACATGTGACTTACTGACTCTGCTGATCTTCCACTGAATTGGTGCTCTCACTCTGCAGGTCCTCCTTTTCCGCTTTTTCTGTTAGTTTATTCATAGGATCTTGCAAGCTCTAGATCATAACCATAATATAAATGTAAAGAAGAAAAAAAATTAGAATCAGGGAAGCTAAAGTGTGTCATTTAAGACCAAACCTCATTCTAGAGCCAACAGAAATCAAGCAAGAACGGTTTTGCACTATATCGAAATTGTATCTGACTCAAACAAGCAGAATTAAAAGTGTTAGAAGATACTCATTCAAATTGAGTCTATGAACACACTTTATATAAGAAGGTGACACTTGGCAACTTCTATACTCATGTTCTGTTTCTAATATTTCTAAATGAATATTTCTAAGTAAATATTTCCAGTATTTCTAAGTAAATCTATCTATACCATGTGCAAAGCAGGCACAGGTGGCGTATTTCTTTGCTGTTTTGGGGGTTTGCTTATTTTTTTCCTCCCTCTTTTCCTTTTTTGTTTTAAGATGAGAAAAGAGAACTCTTTACATCTGTTTGTTCACCATATACTGCTTCTTTCCTTATTTATTCTCTTTTTCTCCCTCCACAACTATTCACACAAACTTGGCAACTGCAGTGGTAGTGGGAAGATACTGCTTGTATCCTGAATCTGAAAACAAGGGTTAAACTCTTGGATGATGGTTTGACAAAGGCCAGGTGTGGTATTATGAAACCCTACTGTCCCTTTGCAATCTGAAAGGCTGTGCTACAAGATAATGACGTGCAGTTTCATGGTCAGCATTTTTATAACCAAAATTTGGAGATGGGAAGAAGCCAACACAAGCATTAAGACTGACTCTTTGAAGTGATAAATATACTATTGGTTGTCATTGTTATGCATCAATTAGGAATTCTGTCTGAAAAATGAAATAAAGGAACACAGTAATTAAGTAATAGCAGATATGTAAGTATTTCTATTTCTGTCAAATGGTTTTGCTGTGAAGGTGAAAAAAATTTCCTCTTTCTAAAGTCCAACGTGGTTTCTGAAAAACAAAACCATGTTACATGAGAACAGTCTTGACCATTTGTAATTAAATTTATTAATATTGCTCTCATAGTCATAGTAGTGCATCTCATCCCAGCTTCTCTTCATGCTCCCACAAAAAGATAAGGGTAAAAGAGAGAAGTCACTTTTTGCACCACATCTAAAAACCACAAAAATGTAGTGGCTTGCATCTGGAATGTGAACAAAACATTAACGTGTTTCATGAGAAAAGTAAAACAAAAAACCACGGCCTAATCAATTGAATAAAAGTTAAAGAGTGCCCAGCTCATCTGTCACAAGAAAAGCATTCCCAGACATGTTGCAGGTCTTGTTTGCACTGCTTGTTAACCAGGACAGAGGAGTCCCCGGAAGGAGCATTCCAGTTTCTGCTTGGTTCAGTACTTGTCTGTATGAGGAATCTACACTTCAGTATTTTAGAAACTAAACTTACAGATCTGTCATGTACTGCAGTTGCTTTTTTTTCCCCCTCTCACTAAGTTAATTCTACCTAGAACTGCTGATTAATTTGTCATAAGCACCCTCAGCACTACAGATGTGGTCAAAAGATGAAGGTCACAAAAGCAGCAATAATAAAGGCCCTAAAGAAATTAACCTTATTCTGTGGTTGCCACTTTTTTTTTGACACTGCAACAGTGTTAACCAGAACCCCATGTAAGTATACTTCTTGGATGCTGAATAACAACACCAGCCAGCTCAGCTAGGTAACCTATGAATGAACGTCACCCTGCATTGGTACTGGGTATTCATTAGACTGAACTTCTCATGCTATTAAAATTAATGGAAATTACTTCATTGACTCTAAGAAGACCTGGACTACAGTTCAAGAACATACAAATATCCGCTACACTTGCACAGAAGTGCAGTGTAGAGAAAGAAAGCAGCTTTGCATTGTAGGGACTGTGCTGCTTTGGGCACTTGAACCACCATGGACATCTTCACAACAGGACACACAATCCACTGAATCAGCAGGTGATGGTGAAACATTTTGTGGTGCTCTGCTTGCTACCAAGTATAGCACCTCAGAGCCTGCTCCAAAAGGGTTGTAAAGGATTTGGAAAAAAACCAGAACTACTTTAACCACTGCCTAATTATACAAGTTAAAGAAAATTATTAGAAGTAAAATCTTCTGCATATTCACCAAAAATATACAGGTAAATAAGCATCCTTCTTTAAGGACCTATATTTTATGAAGTTTCCTTCATCAATGTTTCAGGAAATCCATATTTAAAGGACTGTGATCAAACCACGGAAACAGCATATAGAAATGGAGTTCACAAGTACCTTGGGAAGGAAGCAGCATGATAATAATGGCAGTTACTATTTCCTGTATTAGAAAAATAAACATAGCTCTGAAATACAGCTTCGGTTTTAATGGGATTATGATAAAATTTGTTAAAAATAAGCAGCTTTATTTTGATGCAATAATTCCATGCAACAATTTTATTCAGACAATATTCCCTCAAAATCAGATAGCAAATAATGAAATTATTTTCCTCGCCCCTGCCTCCCTCTACTCCGCATCCTGAGGTACACTACAAACTGAGGTACCTTTTCAAAAAGATTTTTAAAAGCTAGACAATGTGCATGAAATGAAACAGAATGTTAAAAAGCCAATGTCAACTGTTTTCTAAACATGAACCCACAGCAATGTGATCACTACTCTCAGCAGGCATAGAAATGAAACCATGATGTTCTCTTAATTGTTTCAGGTTATATTAGAAAAAAAGGGAAGAAGCCCCATCATTTAGAAAGTGTAGTGAATTAACAGAGTTACGACAACCCAGACTGAGATCAGAGCAAGCACATCTCAGTTGCATGCACCCCTCCTGCCTTGGCTGCTCAGAGCACACAGATGTGTAACTTCACAGCACTCTTCTGGCTGCTCACGGGGACTAGCACAGATTTTGTTGTGAGCTACACCAGGTATGTGGCTTAAAGTATGGTCCTTGCATATTTAGAAACCTATCTTCCTAGCTTCTTAAATCTTTTACTACAAAAATCAGAATAAGACCATACACACTACCAGAGCAAGTTCAGAGTCATTCATTCTGCCTGATGTGTCCATCTCTAACACCAGAAGTCACCAGCGATATTTCACCTGCTCCCAGTACTCAGAGTAAGTATCCAAGCCAAGGGATTCCTCCACTGTAGATTTAACTCTGGTTCCAGCTCAGGCTCCATTTCTGACTGCTACTCACTCACAAATTCCTTCACCTGCATCTAGGCTGCTTTCAAGTCAAGCCAAGATCATCTGGACTGCACATAAAACCTGCCCTCTGCAGTTAAATCATCAGTGTTGACATTGCACTCAGCTCACCCATAGGTCCTCCCAAGTGCCTTGGCCACCTAATGCACTTCTTGACTGAGAAAGAATCAAAGCAACACAGCTAAGGGCAGTTTCAGGAGCCAGGCATACATCCCAAGATGTCACAACATTTATGATGAAGTGCAACATCACTGAGGAGACAAAAACTTGAATGTTTCATTTGGGGGGAGAGCTGAAGAGGAAGAGGAAAAGCAGGTTGTCTCAGAATTTCCTCCCAGACATTCATCAAGAAAAGAAATACCACACCTCCTCAAAACCCTTAGAGATAAAAAATCATAGGCAATCTTGTCTATGAGTAAAGTCATGGTGTGACAAACAGAAACAAGAGAGGATACCAAACTACAGCAGAGGTCAGCAGAAGGCAACAGTGTTGTAGCATCTGTTTGGACAGAGTACTCCAAAGGAGTACTCCATGTAAGGAGCTCAGGCAGCAGTATTCCACTTCACAAAGTAAATAAAAAAAACAGTACTCCACTTTACAGAAATAAATAGATGCATTGAGATTTATGCCTTTTGACTCCCTTACCAAGCCTATTATTATTTCTAGGCTAATATGAACTCCTCAGGAAGTTTGGTATCCTAGCATTTAAATGTAAAAAATGCAACTAATTATTCTTTGAGTAACTAAGGCAAATAAATGGTAACAGAAACTAGAAAGAGGTATTATTCATGAAAAGTAGCCCCTGAAATAAACTTGAATTCATTTGGTATATGTTTATTTCAAGACAATGAAACCTTAAAGGCTTTACCAAAACAGCAGCTCATCATATGTAATATTAAAGTGATAGATGCAGTAACTTTTTACATCACTACACATAGAGTTGTTAGCACATTAATAATCATCTTTCATCAAGCATAAAACTCAGAGTTAGGAAATACAGCTGCAATAGCACAATTATACTGCTCTCTGCATATACCCTGAAGCAAAGAAAACAAATGTGCTGCTTTTCATTAAGGGAGTTTGGCAACCATCTCTAAAGACAGTGTTTTCTTTCCAGAAACAATCCCAAGAGGCGTTTCAGAGTCTCTTTCCTGAGGTAAACGTGGTACATGAATATATATTTATACTACAAACTACAACTAGCAATTTTCTAGTACATAGCACCTCTTAATTTTTCAGTAAGAAATTCTACATCTAAGTCAAATATTAACTTGTAATAATTTCTTGTTTTAAAGCAAAACAGTAGCCCTACATTCACGTATGCTTAGTTTAATTCAGTTTAATTTGTATGAGCAAGATTTTGTCTTTTATGGAATCATAAAAGACAAAAATTATTTACAAGCATCAAATTCAAAATTTTAATTTAAGAAAGACCCCTTTTATGGTGTAAGGCAGGGAAAAATAGTGTAAGAAAAATAACTTCCAATTAAATGTAGGAATGGGCACACTGAAATATTTTATGTGTATTTTAAGCCATTATGTATTCTGATTGTATATTTTAATGCATAAAGTCAACAACAGACATGGCATCTTCATTAGGTACAGTTTTCAACCGAAAGTTTCTCCATCAGAAACTACACTACCTTAGATCAGCTACAGCTGATTAAAAAAAATACCACATAATCTCAATGTAAAATTAGTTTCCAGTTCCTTTTTAATATATAGCCACTCTGGCATGAACATATGACATGAATGGTAGGGATCAGTTCCCTAACCATAATCATCTATTTTTATTCCACACCCAGGTTTAGCAGAGGTGAGCTGGGACTCACCACACCCTTCAGAAGTGACAAGCAGAGCTCACTTAGCCTAGTAATGCATCTGAAGTAGCAGCAGACATCTATTCTCTTAGGCAACACAATCTCACCCGATGCAATCACCAAATTTTGATTTAATCATCTTAGTAAACATTTAATGTTCAGAAACTAATAGCTGGGGGACAAGAGATCATGGAGAAAACTTTGGTATAGAAAATAACTCTAGAGACTGAAAGAAAAAAACCCTGATACTAAAAGCCAGTAACACAGTCTTATTCCCAAGCAGCTGTTTTCTGAAAGCACAGAATTACATGAAATCCTACAGTTTTAAACTATCTCCTGATTGGCATCATTTATCAGTATACATATCAGTGCAAAACCAGGAAATCACATCTTTTCAGTGTAGGAGATGAGCAATATAATGGGTTAAGATTCTCATAACAAAGTTAGGATGCATCCTAAACAATCCTACAATATTCATAACCATTTTTACATTTACTTTTTGCTTCAAGGGAGTACTTGTTACAAGTGTGGGTTCAATATAGATGGTATTTCTTTATCATAGATTCCCAATCTAATTGCAAATTTAAATCATAGTGAAATGTTTCACACAAGGAAGTTCAAGAAGTACAAAGCATCCCCAAATATCTCTCATCCTCCATCACAAGGGTACACCAAAACAGGTGCATTTTCTCTCCAAGTTTCTCTCCAAGGTGTCCAAATGTTACTATGTGTCTTGAAACATCCTATGTGTTGTTCAAATTTTTAGATACAAAAGAGCATGAAGAATACCTACCTAGCAACAATACAGGCTACCTACACAAATTAGACTGAAATTGTTTTGGATCAAAGCAAAGACAAAAACATCCTCAGAAACCTTTTAACATCAGGAAGGTAAGTGAAGAGCCCACAAGCATGGTGCCCAGGCTCCTGAGCAGAACTCTGGCCAAGCTAAGCCCACGGAGGGGGAAAGTAAAGGGGACACTTTCTTCCCTGGTTTGGAGTTTAACTGGTGAGTCTGAAGACAATTACTAGCAATATCAAGATAGCTATGCCCAACTGTCTCCTGCTAAAATCTGACTGTAAACTCTGACTAAAACCCATCTTCCGTGATGCAGACTATGAAAGAAAGAGGCTTACAGTTATGTTAACTTCATAGCAAATGAGGATTTCTCCTGCAAGACAGGATTCTTCAGAGGCTGGGTAAGATGAAACAGTTTATAAACCTCCTCAGTCACGAAAAGATTGAGCCTGAAATTTGTTTGGTCTGCTGTGATGTTTCAAGCTGCAGAAGTAACAGTCTCCACAAGCTCTTTATGCACAGTTTAGAAACTGCTCTGTCCCATCCCACATTCTAGAAAACATCTTTAAATATGGCATAGTAATGTACAGACAAGTTTGGTAGTCTGGGGTGAATTACACCTTATACCTTCAGGTGCTTCTTTTCCAGGAGCTCAGGGGGAGCCACAGGCTCTAAGGCATAATGCAGCCCAACTTCCATTTGACAAATGCACAAGGATTTCATGGATTGAGGCTGTGACTTGAAATCATTGTCAAACTGGGTTGTCTCTCCAAGCAAAGAGTGGCTTTGCGCATGCTGTTCATTCCTCACTCTCCTACCCGTGGCAACCCTTCTATCAGACCTCTGTCACACACACAATTTTTCTCCCATGCAAATAGTAGCCAATCAAGTAGTTACTGCACTGCCCAAAATAACTACAGGACAAAAAGGCCTATGAGGATAATTGGTAGGTTCATGAAATTTTTCACTGTTCTCCCATTCCTCTACTGGGTCTCAAATTGCAACACAAAGAGCAGCTTCATATGCAAGGAAAACATGACCAGGAAAACACACAAAGCTTAGTGTTTATTTTTAGATAGTTGGCAAAACTCTGAACTCAGGCTTCAGTCAGATATTGCACATATACCATACTGAAAGTTTACAAAGGATCAGCAAATACCACTAGACTACAAAACAGTATTTCCCAGTAAAGGGTTAAAAAGTGAGTACAGATGGGGGAGCCCTGAGCATCCACTTACTCATATTCAGTCCAAAAAAGGTGTTCTTAAAGAGTGTGAAAAACAAATGCAAAGGCAACATAGTTAGTATTAATTCACTCCTGAGATTTTGGAGAGCAACATAAATCCCTAATTCTACTAGATGAATAATCCAACACAATCCCACAGCCTTTAATAATGTCTTCCTTTGAAATATTCCTTAGTCACTGCACTAGACATACAATTTTTGATCCTACTAGTTAGACGGACATTAAACAGAAAACTTAAAAGTGTCAGAAAATACATGGGAAGAATATCAACATGTGCTTTCTACATCCTTGTCTGATCTCTTACCGGTTATCACTGGGCAAACATATATATCTATATATTTCTTACCTTTAACATAGTGAATTCATATGGCTGATAACCTTTGAAACTTTCATGGATGGCTGCCATTGTGTGTGAAGTTTTTTCCCAAAAATGAAGCAGTGTTGTCTGTAAGGCAGGGTAAAATTTCAGCGCCAATGTTAAAACAAATCTGTTTTCAGTGCAAATTTCACATCTTCCCTCCAATGCTAGTTACATATTCTTACAGTTGACTATTGCCATGGTAACCTCTTAAAAAACCACATTAGCAGGAAAACATTCTTTCAGAGGTCAACATTTTCCTTGGATACCTGATATGTTGTTAACACATGAGAAAGGAGGTTGCATCTGCTCGCTCCCAAAAGATCCACTTTTTGACAGACATCAGTCTTCAGTTTGTCAAAGTTGAGTTTTGCATGTCGCACTTGTGCTTGAACCTTCAAACAAAGGGACAATTGTTTATGTAGTGTTTTTTTCCTCCATTTTTAATGAAAGAGCAAACTAATACAACATCTAGGAAAATCGGACAACTGAACAGACTCAATTGCAATTTATATTTTCATCAATCACACTGAAATTAAGATAAAACAGGCTGATAAATGGTACTCTTCCTATCGTCTCTGTTACTGCTTTTTGTGATATATTCAGTGAAGAATTTTTGTTTTCTAACCCCTGTTTGTACGATGGATATTAGTATAAAATATATACTGAAAACAATTGGAAAACATACTTATATTGGTATCTCTTTCAAGAATGACAAATTCAAAGGCCAACCAACAAATTTGTAGCTAAAAGTTTACTACATAATATACAGGTGCACAGTCAGAGACATTTCCATGTACCTATAGTAAGAGACAAATCATGCTGACAAACTTTAAAGTCTTATCTGCAATGATATAGCACTTCAATATCTTTGATCTGCTACAAAAATTTCACTCATTAAAGTTTTCCTTCTAAAATGGGAGCACCTTTCCTGTTTATTGCTATTGGAAAAATATCAAGTCCCTTTTTCCTACCAATTAACAATTTCAGTTTCAAAAAGTTTTTGTTTTTCAAACTATTTTTCTACCACCTGTTAAGTACATAAAAATGTACCTTAAGTACATGTATAACACCCTGTTCCACAAACTGTATATGCTTGACAACAACATTGACATGATTTTGTATCATGGTAGAAGGTTGATGTGGGCATTTCATACCCAGGAATTCCCATTTTTGTGACAGCTTTGCACACTACCCAAATACTATATTAATGAAAGAAATTTGTTTAAATTCTGTAAACACGTTTTGTTATAGTTTTCTTCCAATGAAATGGGAAACACTCCAACCACAAAACATCATGAATGTCCTATTACTCTTTCACAGTTAAAATATTTACCCAAAAAATGAAATGTTTTACCGTGAAAACAAACTACTGTAGTAAATTATACATTTCTTTCCTTTTGTGGCCTAATTCCAAGAGTAAACTCATTTTGTCCAGAATATGCAAACTCAATCAGAGATTTGACAAACATGTATGCTCCTGATCTTCAGAAGTGAATCTGGAACTTTGCAGCAAGCTCCTTGTGCAGTAAGAACAAATACATACATCTCATAATGCAATCTGAAACGTTATGGTTACTGTACTTCTAATCTTATTTTCCCAAACCCAGAGTATACAAGACCTCCAATCAGGCAGGAAAACAGCCAAAGATCTGCATCACAAATTCACCAGATAACCTACTCATACAAATTGTGGGACTCTTGGATTGCTGGACCCATGGCAACTTTATTTCACTGATCAGATCAGCTCTGCATAAGCAATACTGCACATCAGCCTAATCTGTTCATAAGGAAGAAACTACCACAACTCAAAATCTCTCATAAATGCAGAATCTTACACGTGAGATTTTAATAACAGAAAAGGATGATGCCAAAGAAAAAAAACTCGAACACTTTTTCTTATTGTAGTAAAGAGCAAAGCTACTCTACCTTTACAAAATAGCTTTGTGGTTACTGCATTCATCCAGAAGAGGAAGTCTTCCAAGACAACTCCACATATTACACCAAGCAATCAATGAACAAATCTTGAGCTCTGGTAATAATAACTACAACTGAAACTTCTGACTGGATCCAGTGCTCTAACCACGTGAGTAAAACATCTCACTGATGTTGTCTTGCTTGTCATCTTTGCATGTTGAAGAGTTCAAAAAAAAAAAAGGGGTCTCCAGAAGATAGAAGACTTCTTAGGTAGTTAGGAGATGTTTTAGTGAGGTAGAGACAGATTTGAATTTCCTCAGGAAAGAGGAAATTGCCCCAATAGCTTCCACTTCTTAGGCAAGCATGACAAATGCTAAGCTATGACATAAAAAGCAAGGAATAGCTACTGCCAAGATATCTACTATGAAGTATAGTACTTTGTGAAAAGCACAGCTGCCTAGTCAAAACAGCACATAGTCAAAACACCTCCAAAATTGAGCAGCAACGGAAGAAGATAGGAGCAGCGGCAGGAGGAATGTAGAAGCTTTATCCAGTGCTGGATAAAGACATTTGTCCTGTGTTAGGTCCTCAAGTCCTCTGTTTGCTTTAGCTTTAAGTGCCTGAGAGCACAGTTACAACTTGAGTGTGAAAAGGAGAGTTGTGAAGAAAATCATGGGCCTGTGCAAAAAGGAACTTATAACCGAAATCCAAATACGGGGTTATGCACACCTTTTGCCATAAAGAATCGCTGCGATGGGTAGGGAATTAAGTAAGAGATGTTGGAGGGCTTTGAAAAAACGAATCTCAGTTACAGCCATGAAAATCCAGAGAAATTCTAGTGATGTAAATGTGTCACATATATAACTATATTTTACAATGGTACAGCTGAGATCAGAATCCCTTTCCTACTCGTTATATCACAGCACTGGTGAAAGCACAGTAAGAAGAGCTGTGGCTTTGTAGACTGAAAGTCCAAGTAAGCAAAGAATATTAGTTCACCACCTATCAGAGATGGTGAGCCACAAGTTAAAAGAAAAGAAGTACTACTAAATATAATTATGAATTCCTACTCCAACTCTTTAAGAAAGGAGAAAAAAATCGATAGAACAAAAGCACCTGTAAAGTTTGAGTTGCGGTCTTCCTGCATACATTCTTCAGGGACATTTAGCAAAGAACAAGGTTGGCATTTATCTTCACTGAACATGTAATTAGTGTCTCTTTTAAAAGCTAAAACATTCATAAAAAGAAAGAGTTGATCTACAACACAATGTGGAACACAACCCCTTATTTTTATCATGTTCCTATGGATGATTCAAGATACTTAATGCTGCGTTATCAAATGCTACACATTTCTCTTGCCAACCAGGAAAGATGTGATACTATGAAAACTATTAAATTAAGGATGCTTTTAGGTTTTTTGATATATTGAAAGTTTATTGAGCAGAAGCATTCTCCTTTTTTCAGCAGCAGTGCAGGATAACCAAGAAAGAACACCACACGCTACATCAGCATGACCTTTTGCTTTTTATCTGTGCCAATAAATGAATTTTCAATTGAAATTATTATTAGACATCTTTTAAGATTACTTGTTGGCTTCAGGAATTAGGTGTAAAAGCTTAGTGCTCACAAAGTGCTTACACAATCTACTTAATACCACACAAGTCATCAGAATGAACCTTTGGTTTTCTACTCTAGGGAAAGCTCATGTAATAGATACTAATCTTCTCCTTTCTCTGCAATTACTCTTTAAGACATGAGAAACAGGACCCCACTGTGGTCTCAGTCCTGCAAATTTTTATTCATATATTTATGTTTATTAAAGCTGAACATATAAAAGTTCTCGAAATTCCTGGTCTGAAAACTGTCAGGATTTTCCTGGCCCTAGGAGAACTGCCCTGATCCAAACACAACTTGAATTATTTGATGACAAACAAGCTTCTAAGCATCTGAAATTAAAGGTGCTAGATATGAGATTTACACTATACGAGAAAATCTTACGGTACTCTTGACATAAAAAAGATTATTACTCTGTCTTTTTCTAAGCAGCAACCTAGAACAACCTGCTTTTAATTTCCCAATGCAAACACCTAAGTACAATATTCACAGAGAGCACACAGAAAACATAAATTTGGAAAGCAGTATCTTATTCAATCAACAGCTTGATAAACTACAAGATGCCAGATAAACCTGAAATAATTTCAAAGGACTGAAATATATAAGTAAATAACGAAATGCTACAACCCTAAATCCTGGGGGCTCAAAAGTCAGATTCTAGAATGCTTGACTCTAAGGGCAAATATTTGCTAACAGAGTTTCTTAAACTATCACAAAATGGATCAGGTTGGAAGGGATCACAGTGGGTCCTCTGGTTCAACGTCTCTGCTCAAACAGGGCCATCCCAGACCACATGGTACAGGAGTGTGTCCAGACACTTCTTGATATCTCCAGTGATGGAGACTCCACAGCCTCTCTGGACAATCTGTTCCATAGCGTGGTCACCTGCACAGTTCTTCCTCATGTTCAGGTGGAACTTCCTGTGCATCAGTTTCTGCCTGTTGCCTTTTGTCCTGTTGCTTGGCACCACTGAGAAGAGCCTGGTCCATCCTTTTGGCACTCTCTCTTCAGATAGGACCTTGTCAATGTCTCTTTCTCAGTCTTCTCTTCCAGAATCTGAACAGGCCCAGATCCCTCAGCCTTTCCCCATAAGAGAGATGCTCCAGTCCCTAAATCATCTTTGTCACCCTCCACTGGACCCAGTCCAGCAGTTCCTTGTCTCTTTTTCACCGAGGAGCCCAGAATTGGACACAGCACTCCAGGTGTGGCCTCACTAGGGCAGAGTAGACACGCAGGACCATCTCCCTCGACCTGCTGGCAATGCTCATCTTAGTGAATGCCAGAATACCACTGGCCTTCTTGGCCACAAGGGCACCGCTGGCTCATGGACAGCTTGTTGTCCACCAGTACCCCCAGGTCCTTCTCCACAGAGCTACTTTTCAGCAGGTATGCTGGAAATCCTTATTTGAACAGAAAAATTCTAATCTTCAAGCATGCTAACATTAAAAAAAAAAATAATGCTCAGACCCAGTTAAAAAACTCTATTCAACATGTTCAGTTACTAAACTACAGATTTGTCATGTGCTTTCAAGGAGTCTTTATATGTTGTCTACATGTGTTACTACTTTCTTTTAGTCTCCTATAAAATGCAAAATTTGTTTTCAGTAGTAGACTAATTTCAGGGACAATTCAACTAGTGAAGCATCATCTCCAAAATTATGTCGGATAAATGCACTAACTCACTTTACATACAGTATATTTTTGTCTCAGCATTTCCAGCATAGAAGGAGAAACAGATGCTTTTAGTCTAATTTGACACCCAACCTCTCACTTACTCGATCTGAAAAGCATGCACAGTGTGTGTATAGGCTGGAAGGAGGAGGTAAGTAAATCAAGAGGGAAAAATGCCTGGAATATAGCAAACCTTCCTGTTCGGGGCTTTTGGTAAACTCTACCAGCAGATGGAATCAGTGCAAATCTTTGTGTTAAATAAGTACAGCACCTTCTGACATACCTGATCGCTGTAAAGACTACATGAAAATGAAATCAAACTGTAGTTTGAGGACCGAGTATTTACCATAGAGCACAACTTACAGCATTTCTGCATATGGCACAGAAAACACAAGGAACTAGACCCTCAGTTCCCACAAACTCTAGTAATTTCATAGCTTGAGTGGTGTTTTGATAAGGAGCACCCATTACACTTTCACATGAGCACAACTAAGTACTTACCGGTTTATGTTTCCTTTTCTTTTAAATTCAAGATTGATAATGTGCAGTCAGAGAACAGAAAAGGTAATGTTTTATGCAAAATAATGCCTGTAACTAAACTTTTCCACGTACAATGTAAGGAATTCCAATGCCTTGCGCAGTATGACACCTGATTTCCGTGTGCTTTGATATATTCTGCATTTAGCAGACTATACTTTGACTCAAATGTTCCCTTGGGTTGGAATAGCATTTACTGCATTCATTAATCTCCGCTCCATCATTTTTTAAGAGTAACACATAAAAACAATGGTTCAAGAAGAGTGGGCATACTTCTGTTCGTCTGCTTCTACCCTGGTTATTAAAATCTTCATTTATGATCTCATGAGAAACACTGGTAGAAATTAATTTTAGGAGATGGAGTTTTTTAAGTGAGCCATGTCTAGCTAAAAGGGAAAACTACTTGGACAGTATAAACAGATCCAAATTATATCTTTAAGTCTGAAGCTGAGCAGATGTACATCACATTTGTTCAAGAAATTAAACTATTCTTGAAATTTGAATTAAGATAATTTTAGAGCAGAACAAGTTCCAGTAATACATTTCTTAAATCTGCCATTTTGGACTTAATGATAATTTTCTGTGCTTGTGCAAAAGCCCTATGCACCTCATTCTATTAAGCTTGATTAAGGAAATTTGTAGTCATGTTGCAAATCATATAAAGGACTTAATTACCATTGCATGCCTATCAGTCTCACTCTGGAAACAACCAAACACCTTCTATGGTAGGTGTCCCTGCCCATGACAAAGGGGCTGGAACTAGATGATCTTTAAGATCCCTTCCAACCCAAACCATTCTATGATTCTATGGAAAGTACTGTCTGCCTTTCTGCCATAAAAGAACTGGTATGTCAGCTTTGTAAAAGCAGTTATGCCTGTGTGAGGAGAGGAAAGGAAAAACTGCAGGCACACCTGCTGTACAGACTCCTGCCTTCTTTTCCTATGCAAAACTAGTGGAGTGGAGCTGCTGCCTATGACTCAGATACCCAGTTGCTACAGCAGTACAAGCAAATAACACTGAAACAGCTGTCAAAAATGTTATGTCCTGTTGTGAGGTAGCTTAAATATATTGGCAAATTCATGTGGAAAGACAGCAGGTAAGTGAAAGCTGAATTAAAGATGTATTAGGTCAGTTGCACTGCAAGAGAGAAAGATTCTGGAAAGGAAGATGATACAACTTTCTGATGTCCTGAAGTGGTAGAAATCTCTCATTATATACAGACTTGAACAAGGCAAGTCTATCACAAGATAAAAGACAACACAAATACTCTTAAGCTAATGGCTTTTTTCTAATGGCTGAAACGTTCATGGTGAGAAAAAAATAAAAGATTCCACTAAAACACAGCGATATCCAACATAATCCAATGAAATCAATGCCAACTGAAGTAATTGCAAATACCTACTAGAAAATTACCTTCCATAATTACTCAGAGATTTTAGATTTAATTGCTCATGACAGTTCTGGAATTCAGTGTAAGCAACAGAAGAAGAGTGCTAAAGAAAATTAAGGGAAAAAAAAGGAAAAAGGCAGAAGCAATGCTATATTTCTCCATAACAGCATATAGACAAATTCAGCTTAACATGGATGAGTGTAACAGTAGCTGCATTTCACTGTATGTACTGGGACCAGATCATGTTTCTCTGCCTGGCAACTCAATATGAAACATAAACTATCAACAAACAGAATGACCATAAAGTCAGTGTAAGCTGATTAAAAGGTTCTTTCATTTAATACGGACATTTTTGACTGATTCTAGTCAGAACCATCAAATCTCCATGAATTAAACATGTATTTTGCTCTCCTTATGCTACAATGAAGAAAAATAGAGATTAAAAATACTAAAAAAGTCACATTATAACCAAAATGTTATTCTTCCAAACCCAGAAGCTCTCATGCAAACTTTGTCATTCAAACATTTTTTACAATTTATATTAATTTACTTTTTAGTATGTTAAAAACATTTCATTAGAGAAATTTGGTATCTGTGGATGACAAAATGTTAAACTCCAGGAAGCACCAAAAAGTGTATCATATTTTCTCCAATTTTGTGATTTTCAAATGTCCTAATAGGACATGGTCCATGGCAGTTCTTGAGGAGAGCCATTATGACTCTTCAAAATTGTCATTACTATTTTTGCTCAGTTTTTACCAGAATTTGTCCCAGAGTACACACCTTGGTCATTCATACCTAATACAGCTTTGGGAAGCTCCACAGGTTTTCCAGAAAAGCCTTGCTAGACAGTTGCTATGTATTTCACCAGAGACGTTACAGGCAGTACAAATCAGCAGATGAACATCACAAAATACTACTCCTGCCTTACCCTCAGGCATGCCTTCCACAAAGGTATGCTAGGTGTGCCTAGCTCAGGCCTTGACATTCACCTTGTTACCTTGTGGCCTGTGTTAGTGGATGGAGATCTAGCAAACACAAACAACCGACACCTAGAGTTCACTTCACATTACCCTGTTTCTCTCCACTCTACAGGAAATTCTTGTTGATCAATTTAGGTGTAGATATCTACATAGCACATGTCTGAAGCTCTGTTTGATAAACCCTAACCTAAATGATGTCCAGAAAAATATTTCCTTTATTGCTAATAATTGTGTTTGAATGTGTGCTTATTTACCCTTTTAATTCATTCAGTATAAGCTTCCACACCGTGATTCTTGATGAACTCCTTATGAACAGACTGAGGAGCCTCAGCAGCTTATGTATGTACCGTGGTCCAACCACTTTTTCATCTTGTCTTTGTTAAATGAGACAGATTGATTTAGAAACACCTCATCTAAGTAGCTTCCCCTAGTCCCTGTATTACATTTTACACTTTTTGATACTCTTCTCTCCAGGTTTTTAATCCAGAGACGTGGAATGTGATCCGTGCTTGCTCACACTGCACCAAGAGACACCACTGGCTAACAGCTAAGCTACATCTTTACATAAGACCTTCACAAACACTCTTGCAGCAAAAAGCTTTCAACTGTAGTTGTAAAGCTGCAATTAGCACTTTGCTGCTGGGAGAAAAGAAATAAATATATAAAAGAGATGAAACTGTGATTAAATACACAAAAGAACTCTTTAATCTAGAACTTCAAACATACAAACAACAAAACAGTGTATCTCCAGTCACTGAAGGTGAGACCATTGTGCTCAGGGTACAAATGTATCACAGATGAAGTACAACTACCATTCTCTGTTCTCTTCTTTAACCACAGAGCCTTGTGCTTTCATTTTCTCCTGCCTATGTAACTTTGCCCTAATTTCTAGCTCTGTTATTATCCTCTCATTGCTTTGGGTTAGAAGCATGTGTTTTTCTTCCTGTTTGAAATCCATGTCTATGGTCTGGGTCAAGGAGAATGCCATGTTAAAGAGCAATGTGCTTAATGAGCTTTGCTGCATTTTTTTACTTTAACAGCAGTAGAACAATCTAAGGTAAGAAAATATGTTGTTAGGTACACTGAATTAACTACTATTATTTTTAAATCCCAACAAAGGATTTTTTTCTAGAAGATATACAAATACCTAGCAAAACATCAGGCCATGGATATGCACCATGACTTCTCTGTGGATTTTTTTTTTTTGGCAGTATATGAAATTTGGTCTTTGTGTCACATTTATGCCACATTTCCCTCTTCAGTTTTTCTGTATTTGCCTGTAAAAATTTTAATGCCTTCAGCCTGTTGGCTCACACACTACACAACTCCAGCCTGGTAGTAATGAGTAAGCCATGGCCAGAACTGCTTACTTCACAACCACTGACAGTGAGCAGATGTGAGCAATTCTCTGAACCCTGTGAGGATATAAGGTTATGGCTGGCTTGAATATGCTTCCTTTTTTCCGCTCCAAAAAACAAAGGCTGGTTGTGCCATCTTCTGACATATTCAGTGATGGCTATCACAGAAATTGAATAGCTCTCCCTCTCTCCTTTATGTAAACACGTAGACATTTATCTTACTCCTTTCTCTCCTTTTTTTTCCTACTGTCTCACTTCCTTTCCAGCCTTGTGTTTATTCCTGCTGTTTTATAATGTACCTTTTTCAACTCTCTTGTGTCTCTTCAAGGATGGGGAAAAATGAGAACCTCCTCACACTTTATGCATGTGATTCCATAAATATTATACAGGGACATGACTTCTCACTCTGTATTTTACTTCAAACCAAAGGCACGTTTATCTGCAAACACAATCAGTTCAGGCTTAGCAATGGGGGAAAAAAAGGCAGGCAACAACAAAATACCTGACCAAATATGTAAATTAGTTTCTGTAAAAAGAATGATAGATTAGGGTTTTCCAGGCCAGAAAAAAAAATGAGTAAGGAGGAGTATGATGGAAGGTCATCATACCACACATACAAAACTTGTAAAAGATGAGACTTCAGCCAACATGGGAACCAGAGGGCATTATACTGAACCAGCCATTTGAACACAACGCAAGGCAAGGGGCTCTTTACACAACATCTGTCTCTGCAGGGCAGGTCTTTGATCACAGCCATGCACTGGGGATGGCCAGAATTTATATTGGTTCAAAAGGCAACTGGACAATTTTACAGAACAAACCCTAGGTCCTGTGATGTCTCCACTGGTCACAGTACTCAGAGAAAACACCACTGTGAATTTGCTTTATGCAGCTCCCTAGCTGCTACCATTGGACACCAATGAAGAAAGATGATGCACATACAGTGGATTTTTGTCTGAAGAATAATGTAACCCTGAGGGACATTCACAGGTTAAGGGGAGTTGGAGAGTTTGCTCTGCTGGATTCAGACCAGCGCAGCACCATTTTATGCCAGAAAGACTCTCTGTTCTGTGGCCTAATGCAGCACAGATACTTCAAATGAGCTTTTCCAATGTAACACCTATGTAACTGCAGATTTTCTACTGCAAAAATTCAAAATCATGAGTTACACAATTTTGTAACTGTTAGAGGTGCCAGAGTGCATTCAGGTACTGCCTATGCCCAAACATGCTTAATTAATAGAAATCACATGGAAATGCTTCACATACAATAACTGTATGACAGAATGTAAGCTTTACATTCACATAGTTTCACCTGGAGAAGGGGTGGAGGCAATTTTCAGATGCTCCAACATTTCTACAATTATGACTGCAGTATAGAGAGAAGACCAGATCTCAGTCCTTCCAAAAAATTTTGTACCCCCCTGTAAAAGTCTACATATACCAGGATTCACCTGGACAGTCCAAGCTTATTTTTCAGTATCCACCACAAATCTCCTCTTTTCAGTCAAGTCCCAGAGCGCTGTCTGCCAAGTGAAACATTTACTCATGGTATTTAGGTGGGGGCTGGAATACTAAACAGTGCTATTGTCTACGTGAAACCTGTAGGAAAATCTATATCTAACTAATTTTTTTCCTCTATTTTTTAGAGGGTAGTTTGCTAAAAATAAATATTGTTGAAATAGCTGTGCTTCTGGGTTAGTTATTTCATCAGAACAGGCCCAACTACATGTACTCTAAATTTATATGAAAAAAGTTGTCTTGCTGTTCAATTAACAGGATGTTCTAATTATAGATGTCTCAAGAGAATGTGTTTTATTCCTTGCCTGCTTTAACCTTTTTTGATGCAAATTTGACATATTTTCTTCCCTACTGTCAATACTATAGTAGTGCAAAGACATGGATCCAAACACCTCTTTGCAAAAGTTTTGTTACATCCAAATTAGATTTCCCTGAGACATGAAAACTATTTGTGGCAAGTGATACAGTGCTCTGTACTAAATAACAACATTCTGAACAGCTGCCCTGAAGCAATAGAAATATACTTCCTTCTCCATTATTAAAAAGTAATTTAGTCCCCTCATAGGAAAAAAACCCCAAACACCACAGGTTGAAAGGTACAGCCCAACAGCAACAGAAAACCTCTGAAGTTTTTTTCTAAGGAATTACCAGGAATTAAGGCGGTATTTTCCTCCTCCTTCCTGATTTTTACCCCTCTAGCACGGCCAAGTGGAGGCAGACAAAGTGTGTCATTTGGGGAGAGCAACACCTCTGCAGAATCCTTTCCACTTATCCAGCAGCTGGACACAGCCCTCATCAAAATTACATCCACAATCCAGCAAGTTCATCCAGTCAAAAACCAGACAACAAAGTCTTTAGCTTGAAGCCTCACAACAGTTTTCACGAACAGAGCACACAATGCAGACCCAGAATGTGAATCCAATTGCTTAAAATAAAACAATTACAACAAAATATAAAAAGAAATAGTCACAGAAAACAAAATACATCAGCTTAATAAAAACTTCTATAAAATACAGCATGGAACTGATTCTCAAATACATGATGTGGACCACTTCTGTAATTCCAACCACTAATTACTGCAAAATGAAGGAAAGTCTGTCAAATTTAAGAAGATGAAAGCAACAACACTCTTCAATTTTTCAGAACCGCACTCAAGGGTCATTATTGAAATTATGATCACATCACAACATAAAAATTCAGGCAAAGCAAAAAACCATTCCTGAGTCACCCCATTTTAAAACATTCAAGAGCTTTTGAGCTCACCGCTCAAGAAATTGAGGAGATATGTTAGTTTTCTGCAGGTTAACTAAGCTGTTTTAACAACAATTTTGAATTAAACAGATGCTAAGCATGTTTACACAAGACTTATTTCAAATTAAGAGTGGTTTACTTGAATTTAAGTTTGGGAAAATGCATTTTTAAGCTAAATAGACAGATGCTATGCTCAAAACGCAGTGAGTGTTTACACAGAGTTCTGCACAGAGTTCAGCTTCATCTAGGCATCCCCTTTCAGAAAAGCAGCATCTCTGCGTAGCAATACATCTTTCCCAGAAAACAGGTCATACATACTCCTGGCTTTTCCTTTCCAAAAATCTTCCCCCACTCTTCAAATACATAGCCCCATACTCCTTACATGTTGCCAAGCAACTTCTCTATCTCCTGCTTGAGCAGAAATAAATCAACTTCAAAAGAATGTGTCCACACTTTATGCAGGATAGAACCTGGCCTCAGCAGCTTTGATCCAAAAAGCTGTAGCTTGTGTTCCCAAGAAAGGTTCAGGGGGAAATAAAGGGATATAGCCAGCAGCAGCATCCCAGCTGACACTACTGCTGGCTGCACGAGGCCTCTCCTCCTATTTTATTCAGTATAAATGCAAACTACTTATCGTCAATATGTTTAACTTCAAACTGTATCAAAGGAGAGAGTTTTAATGCAGTGAGATATGTGACAGCTGAGAGCTGGAGTGCACACAGCCTCTCCCAACTCATTCACACAAGGTCATTACAGGAATAAACTGTATGAAAGCAGCTCCACTTCTCAGAGCTTTCATCTCCCGGCTACTCTCAGATTATCATGAGCAGAGAACACACCATAGCTCCTGAAGCTATTAATATGGATGGCTTCCTCACAGCCATTGTATTAATTTTTACATCTTGGATCAATATGCAAATTATTTTTAAAAGGGAACAAACATGAAATGACAATTTAAATGAAAGGAAGGCAATAAAAATATAGCTTCTAGCCTTGTTAAAACATCTGCTTTTTTCTACTTTAAGAAGCCTTTTAAATACATGCCTCAGCTTTCTGTTGGTAACAAGTTTCAGTATTAGTCCAACCCACAACGAGTGGTTTACTAGGCTGAAAGGAAAAAAGACCAAAAAACACTTGTTGACGCTAACAGGGACCTTGAAGCAAGGACATACAAAGAAAATACTCATGATCAGCAGACTCTTAAATTGAATACAGAGTGACATTCATCTAGACAGCATTATTTCAGAGTTTGGGGATAGACTTTTACATTACGAAGCCCAAATGTAGTTCTAGTAGGGAGCATGCATCTGTCAGTCTGCAGACATGAGTCATCACCACCACAGTGTAATCCCTCCTGATCTGCAAACAGGTGCATATTTTCATGCATGGACACACATCCTCTTTAGGGGAGAATTTGGTCCTGAAAACTTAGAACTCCTGAACTCTCCTCTCCTGAAATGACTATAAGAGAGTTGATAAAAATCCAACAGTTCTTTGCATAGGTGCAAATAACTAACTGTAGTTTGAAAACAAAGAGCCACATTTTACTAGTATGATCAAAGTCTATGAGTCAATAAAAATTATTGCAAAGATTTGTAGCAAGAAGCAGGCCAACCAAGATAAATGGCAAAACCAGAAATAACATGATCTTTCAGGTTTGAAAGGCCACATACAGCTCTAAAGCAGGCATAACCTGGATTTAGATTTAAAAGTGCTGAGAATTGCTGAGCTATCAAAACTCAATTGTGTTAATCATACTAGAGAACCTGAGAGCAAAGGATGGTTGCCACAAATGGTACAGGGGGAAATGCCAGCAAGTGGGCAGCAATTAGTCAGCCCCTGCAGGAAACTGAGATAGGTAATTACTGCTTTTGAACACTGAAAGACCAGAGAGGTGATGTAAAGAAAATTGTAATATAGCATAAAACTAACATGTCTACTATGCCCATGACTGTGTTCAATTGTAATTATACAGTCCACTTTATCTCAGATAATGCAGGTAATTTGGAGCTCTTCTTGACTCCTTTAGGTACAGTGTCCTCATAGTGAAAAAACATAATTCAGATTTTTAACTTCTTTGCATCCCAATGAAATTCTTCAAGGCTTGAGCAAGATTGTTATTGAATCTGTGTCCCCTCTGAGCAGGCAGATGGAAGGAGTGGTAAAGGGACTTGAAAAGCTCAAATTCAGGCGCAGTAACAATATCTCCATTGAAAGCACCGAAAACAGTGAGCTGGCCTGCATGATCCCCTTAGCCACTGCAAAGGGCAGTGGGATGAACAGATGTACAAACTGCCAGGGAATGGCACTGACACACGTTGCAAATCCTAGCTAGATATGACACCAACAGTTTAAGAAAGATACCTTTAACAAAATCAACATGATTACCAAGTTCCTTTAATATTCAGTCTCCAGATGCTCTCACTGTCCTGAGTGCAAAGCCACTGTGTTCATGGGGCTAATGCAGGAGTAGAAGTCCTGTAAGTTGAGGATTTGTGTTTCATTTTCTATTTAACCTTTCAGCATGAAATACAAAATGGCACCCACTAAAAATTATTATTCACTTGTAACACAAAGGCTGTTGTACATAATCCCATGCATTGTTATTGCTATTCCTGGTTGGCATTTAATATATCAATAAGCATTCATTGTTTCCCTCAAAACAATTTAATTATATTTTGTCAAGATACAAACTCTGAAAGAGTACAAATTTATAAAAAAAACCCAAATCTTTTTGTGGTGCTCTTCAGACTTCACAGTGTGCTATTACAGACAAAACATTTGAAATCTAAGCAGGGTTCAAGGCAGAACTCTGAATCAGAGATGGTGGTATATTTGCCATTTTTTTGGTTAGAACAGTACCTTTTGTTTGCTGGGTTTTTTTTAATCCTATCTAATTTGATTTCATTATGTGAAGGAGAGAAATCAAACATAGCATCTTTTTAATCATTCAGAGCCTATGCAACATACAACTGAACAGCAAAGGCCTTATGAAGTAAAGCAGATGGACTACATTATGCATGTGCCCAAGCATTTTAGGAAAGTATAAAAAGAATTCCTGGGCAGTGGTGACCATAGAAAAACTTGGTTCTCTTGTGTAAACAGTGTTTTCCCCAACAGCTGTATTCCCCTTCCTGTTTATTCTTCGCTTCTGCAGAATTCTCTTAGTTCAGTCACATCTGTATTTCATTTATTTTTAAAAAATATTCCTTTAGCTATCCTCCTAGACTTTTCAGATTATTAAGGCTGAGGGAATTTTCCAAATCTCATTTCTCTTTTCACAACCTACTCTGGTCATATTTTTTACACTTCATTTAGGTTCTGATTTCACAAAATGATCCTCATGGGTAACGGGCTTTGCCCACATAGACCAACTTGCAGGGTTTGAGTTTTCATTTGAGCAACAGAAATTGTCTAGGCAATCATCTTTTCTTTCCCATTTTCAGCATAATGTTTCAGAAAATAGTGTTCAGTTGTTTCTAGAATTTTTTTTTAAATCCAATATTAAATTTAATATTTACACATTTCTATAATTATTAGACATGAGAAAATTCTTGGAGCTTAATTTTTATCCCACCATGTTTGAGAGAGACTTTTTAATACTAGGACCAAAACCAATTATTAAATAGAAGTTAAGACTACTGATTTAAATCACCAATTTTTTTTAGAATATTCACTGTACTCTGTGGAAACATTTTATATTCTGCTCTTTAAGCGAAAAGAAATTTTTAGGATGTGTCTGCCTACCTTTTCACAAAAAAAATACAAGTCTGAAAATGTACAAATAACCCAAATCTACCTTTTTTGGATTTCAGCAAGGTTATATGAAACAAAGTTGTTAAAAAACTACATTGTATCTGTAGTCTAGCACTTAATTTTATTGTACTTTACAGCCATTTTTCTGACTCTCACCTCAAACTCCTCTTTCTTAAAAATAACTGAACAGATGATGAACCATTTCTCAAGGGCAAGCATTAATGTCTGGAAGCAACCATATTCTACAAGCAATACCTCTAAAGATGATGTAATCTGTTCCAAGAAGTCTGTTTCTATTTTTAAGTGGCATACTCTTATTATGCTTTTAAAAGGGCATCTCCATCACACGTTGTTTTGCTTTTAACCCAGTAACAATCATCAGTGATATTTAAAATACATGAAATGGCTTCAGAAAATAATTGATTTTTATATCATTATGTACTCCGAGTCTTAAAAATGGTACTTGAAATGGTAATTTAAAGTTATAAGACTATAAAACTCTTTTACTGTGAAGAACATTTTTGCTAAAGGTCATGTTTTCAAAAGAGGTACATCTTTCCTAACTGCCTTAAAGTGCTTGAGCATTTTGTATGTGAAATATCTTGCAATGTTTTGGTTTCTCCACTTAATGTTACTAAATACAAGATTGGAGAACCTGGAAAGAACATTATAGCAGAAACTCCTCAATGAAAACATGCTCAGCACTGGAACTCCATCTGCTTTTTCAAGGACAGAAAATAATGACAAAGCAGTAACTACAATTTTGATTGAAGAGCACTTTTTAGTGTGCTTTGTTTTTCGCTACCCTGATTTCTAGGTAAATCATGAAATTTAGCATTTCCAACACCATATACTTTCATACTAAAACAAAAAATGACTTCAAAACCCATAGTCTAGCTGCTATTCCCTACCACAATGAAACCAAACCTAGTCTTGATGGCACAGGCATGTCACAAGAAGTGATATGTGTAGGTGTTGCTTATCAACGTATCGTAAGAGCAGGCTGTTATCTCTATCTCTGCCATCAAACTGCTACACTAAGATGTGGATCTCAGAGTGCATTTTGACATCATCTTACTAATTTTAGGAGACACAGCTACCTTGCAGACAGTATTACTGCATCTCCTGGAAGCTTGCCTATTCTTCTAGAGAGCAGAAGCAGGAATCCAAATCAGTGAAGAGAAGGGGTGGGGCCTTTTTTTTTAAAATAAGATTTTGAAACAAAAGTGATAAAAATCATATCTATAAATGTGATAGGTTTTACTATCTCAGATTCCTAACAGGTATTACGAAAGCCACCGTTCTTTTTTCACATTACAGTGCCACACATCTCATATCCAGCATACGGTCTACTAAAGCAACTCAGATCTTTCTGACACCTCCAGAGCACAAACACCAACATGTGCCCTCTCACATGCAGGGGCCTGTATTATCATCACCTCAAGATAAATGTGCTTTAAGTTTTTCACATGAAGTTGAAATTTACTGGGGAAGTATCACCTAAAATGAAACAGAGATGACTACTGTCTGAATTTTTTTTTTTTAATTATTTTTGTTAATTTTTAAAACCTAAGGTTGGTCAACAGTGACTACCCTAGCTGGCTCTAAACATCCATCAGTTACACTGCTATTTGTAACTATGACAACTTAGAGTCTATTATTTACACCATTGTGACTGCCATGGCCAAAGATATTTTTCTTTAAGATGCTGGTGTACTTTGCTGCTTGGAAAACCAAAAGACTTTCCAGCTCATTATCATCTGCAGATGTAATAGCATTAGCACATTTTCTCTTGGTTGGCTTTTAATAATTGAACTAGAACATGACCAACAAACACCACCACAAATTTCTAAGAGGGTCACCCTCAAATGAATTATATTTATTAGATATAGAAGAACACTTGGAAAATATATTACAGATGCACAACTTTGTCCTGGCAGAAAGAGAGTTTAGTTGATCTTTAAGTTACTTTCCATCTTTAAATTCTATGATACTCTGAAACTTTGTTTAGTGTTCTTTGGCCAATATTCTCAACTCTCACCTCCTGAGAGCTCTTATTTTTCTACTAAAGTTAAATTTGCTTTTCCAGTAATCACTCATAAGGAAATGCAACAATCTAGATTTGCAATTTGTTTTCCATTAAATGAATAGTTTGACTAAAAAGGCAAAAATATAAAAAATCCCAACATGTAATGTTATTTATAAACCTGTGTTTTTACTCGCTCTTCAGTTTGCTAGCTTCTAAATGCCTACAGATTTCCTTTTCATTTTATTTTTACCAGAAACTGAAATTTACTTTCCAAGGATGGCAACTGCTAAGTCTGTTCTTATTTCAAAGATCAGCATCATATTTGTTTTTTCTCCTTTCCTAGGCTTTTTGCATTTTCTCAACTCTCCAAGAGTTTTCAAAAGTAACAGAGAATTAAAAAAAAATAAAACAATACTCAAGCACATTTCCACAGTGCCTTTAGGCTTGCTGGGGTGTTTGCAGCTGATGGACAGGGGAGTAGCAGATGGTGCTGTAACATGGTACAGCACCTTCATCATCACACAAGCCAAAATGCCCTCGTGCCAGGCAGTGATAACACGCAAAAGGACAGCAGGGGAACAGGGATGTAGGTCCTGAGTCTTCCTGAAAGGCTGCAGCAGAGGTATCTTATCTATACTTGCTGCAACCTTTACAATGAATACTTACACTTCAGTGTTTCCCTTCTGGCCTTTTATTCAACAGATTTACTCATATCTTCATTATTTCCCGGCTGTCCACACAAGTTCTAACTTATAAAAAATAAAATATATGCAAGGAAAGCTTTCACAGATCAGCTACTCCCTATATTGGTACATTTATAACAACAACAGTTTAAGTTATCATTACGTCATTATGAGTTCTTCTTGTTGAACTTTTCTTCTTCTCTTGTCAGATTTATCTCTAAATGCCGCCTAAGGGCATTTACTTTGTTTCAAGTATATAAAGGGCTACAACTAAAAAGAACTGGAGATAAACTGTATCCAAACAACTCAGCTGCAAGCTTGCAAGTTTCTCAACAGCTGCATGCAAAGCAACAGGTGACTAAGGTGACTGGGCACTAAGATGCAGTGCAGCCTGTCTCAGGGAGCCCAGCATAGCCACTGGGTATTTACAAAGATATTCCACCTTTGGTTCAAGCCTCAGAACGAAGGGGACGCAGAGGAGTACAAGAACGATGGAAGCGAAAAACAAATATAGAAAGGATTAACCTGCTTTATCAGTGTAGCATGATAAACAACCTCTCATGCCACAGATGTAATTTTCTTATAGTTAGCCTAAAGGTCAGCATGGCAATTTTTTCCAGCTCTCACTTTTTACTTGTTAGGGATGGCACTGAAATGTATAGATTTGATGAGAAAGTGTATATTGAATTGTATATGCATCTGAGATAGCACAGGCAAGTAGAATTAAACAGCAGTCCCTCCTGTACTCCGGTGGGCTGCACATGGAAGGCTGCTGCCTGGCATCATAGCCTACCACTACACACTGTGGCATTCCTGCTCAGAAAATGCATGGAAAAGCTTAACCTTTTCAGAGCTGGAAGAAGGACACCAGCACTGGGATCATTTGGTCTACATTTTTACAACATCACAGCACAGTTCATGTTATAGTGTACAGTCTCCAGACAGATAAAAGACACTAGATGTAAAACGTGATCGGGGTGGAGAATTTGGTAAACTGTTATTAACTCATTAAAATTCTTCTAAATATCACAGCACTGTTTAGATGCTCTCAACGAACACTTCAAACTCTGAACTTGGGATGGAAGACCTCTGTAACCAGAACAGCACTGGACTGTTCATAAAAACTGCTAATAGGAAAAAAAAAAGAAGTTACTTAGCATTTATAGAACTCTGCAGGGAAAAGTAAATACCTATTTCCTTAGTTTGACTCAAGTAGCTACAATTACATAGATATCTTCAAACAACAACGTAAAAAGGCTGCTCTGCAGTGCTCTGAGACACTCTGAAAGGAGTAGTGTTGCTAGGCCTTGCATACTTAGACTGACGCCTTAAGAACAGCATTAGAAAATTCTTTCAAGTACCTCATTGTTTTGAAAGAGAGCTACAAAAATGTCAATGTTTTAACTCAGATTTTATCAGCTCTGAAAATACTGACTAAACTATTGATCTTTTAGCCTGAGCTTTTCTGAGGGAAGGTATGAAAACCCATCTGGATTGATTTAACTTTGGTCTCCAAAAACAAGTACCATATCTGTATACATAACGATACATTAAGGATTACATTATAAAAGGCTACAGACTTGAAAAACAGTCCTTTAACTAAATGATATAAATACTGCTGATGCACTAGGTGCATTAAAGATTGTTAAACCAGCACTGTTTACTTGAAATAAAAAAACACCGTTTACTAAAGTAATACTTTGGATTTTTACAATCTGAAGTCTGAAGAAAACTTTCTTTCAAGTGCTCTGACGGGATCAGCTTCGATAACTACTTGGTGGTGTATCACTCAATATGCAGCTCCAGCTCAAAACACTTCTCTCTGGCAATGGCATATTTAAAAACCAAAAACCTTACACAAATAATTATAACATCTTTCTCAACACAAAACTAGCACGACTTCTTAAATTGTTGTTACAGAACCAAAATAAGTCCTAAAACCTCAGCATTACACTGCCACACTATGGCACAATTAAGATCTGCAAGCAAAAATAGAAAAAAAAAGACAATAAAAACTTGTCTACTTTAATTATTTAGGACTACAGTATCCACCACTAATTTTTGTAAAGCACTAAAAACAAACTTAGATCTTGCTCAGCAACAGCTATCTAGGAACATTATGCTCGAGGATTTTATTTCAGTTTTTTTTCTTTTCCAGATTCAAAAAGGAAAAGTGTACTTGTCTTCAAGTATTAAATCTTCAAAGACTAGTTTGATATGCCTGTTGCACAGATGGGGTATGTGGGGAAGTGGATAGCAGGGGCATTTCTTTACTTTGTTGGCTACAAAAAGTAGAGCTTTTTGTTCTCTGCATTACAATGTGAACTGAAAGGTTTTCAGTTGACAGCCAGTTGGAGAAATGTTCAAAAGACTTTCAAGTTTGGTTTTTTTAACTATTTGAGGTCATGCTACAGAATTGTAGAATCTACCTTTTTTTTTTTATATAAGTTTATATAAGTTAGAATGTAACTTATTTCAGGCCTAGAAATATTTAAAATACTTAGTATTTCTACATTTTTGCTACTAAATTTTGTAAGAACTTAAAAAAAAAAACAACTTTTTTTTTTTGCTGACCTTGAAGCACAGCAACCCAAGATGGCTGAAATTTCACATCTTTGTTTTTACCTACAGCAGCTCACTGTACAAAACATGTTATTTTAATTACTTTTCCATTTATGTAATTTATGCTTTCCATAGCATTTGTGTTGCAAGAAAATTATAAATCAGTCTTCTATGACCATTATCAGTATTGCTTTATTCATTCTAACATTCCATTTTTAAGTGTTTTCCTAATAAATCAAATATTATACATAAGCAATCAGCTGAGGCCAAGACCATACCAATTATTTTACCTGCAAGAACTTGCCATTACAAACATTTGCCATAGGGCATAATAAAATACATGTCTGGTGCCACAAGACTTACAGGAATACCCTGTACTGAGGCATTAAGTAAAGATTAGATGACCAGCTGGGGTACTATTTGTTCCATCCCTTTCTTAATTGCTATTGTCACCACTTTGGTTTACAAAAAATGGCATAGTCAGATTCATGCCAGTCCTTTCCTTTAGGATGGTTTATTCAAGCTTTTAAAATCCCCAATTATATATCTTTCATCTTCCAACCCTTTCAGTTACAGACTGCTTAAGCCATCAATCAACAGGGTTTTCTCTTTTATACATTACCCATCTCTAAGCCATATGCATACTTGTACACTTTAATACAATTTCTGTTATTAGACCCCTGCTTTCAATTATGACACAATTTCTGTAAATTTTTTTACTGCCTTTAATCAAAGCATGTGCCACTAGATTATACCTATGATCCTAAGTCCTCCTTATAGCCAGCATGTATGAACAGCCAACTGTGAACATTACAGACTTTTAACAAACTCTGCTCTAGGGTCTCACTAGAAAATATGAAGGTCTCATAAGCATTCCTGAACTGTCACAGGATCAGCCCAAATAAATGCTATGCTCTCACCTCGTGGGAAAACTGCAGACTACCACTTAAGACTTGTGATTTTGCAAGTCTTTTGGGAGGGGAGGAGTTTAGCAAACTTGAGTGACACTGAATCAAGATTATTTATGTAGAGTGCCTCCTTAGCAGTTTTAGTGTTTAGCAGAACTGCATAAGGAACCTAAAAATAAATTCCAGATTTGCAACTCCTCCCCAAAATCCAACAATAGCGAATTTTGCAAATGTTGGTCTTTAACTGCCTTCAAAATTTAGCAACAGATAGTAGAGCACTTCTGTTATTCTTTTTTTAGTTGCAAAAACCAATGTTCCCTTCCCCCTCTGACAGCAGACATATCTTCTTCCATTAGTCATTCAGGCACCACCACAAAATTCAAAATTAGACAACCTTCTTCAAAAATATATATTATCTAAACTGTAAAAATGTATGCTGAAGTTGAATATACTACTAAAAATGCCTTTCCTTACAGCCCACACAGAACAGATTAGTTAGGATAAATGGCATCCCTACTGCTTCTCAATTATGCCCTCCTTGGAAGAATCAAACCCATGCTTCATTGTCATTAATTAGGCAACCCCTTCTAGGAAACTAGAGGAAACTTCATACCTTCCTGAACTTTTCCATCTGCTTATAAAGATCTGGATCCAGCTCCTGAGACACATCTTTCATCCAGAGTAGAGCTCCTCTGTATTCAGTCCGATACTGTTCCATTCTGTTCACTGTCAGCCACGTGTCTGAGATGGCCCTGTATCTGAAAGTCTCCACTTCTTGATATAATCTACTGAGAGGAGTACGGAGTGCTAATCTGGGGGGAAGGCACGAGGGAAAGAGAAGAAGGAGAGGAATATGTTAAACATATATCCAACTCCTGACAGTTTACTAGCACTCAAAAAAACCCACACAGCCAACACAGCTCACTTAAGTGCTAGTGTATGTCCAGACGATTTTTCAACATGGTTGGAGGTCCATATGAAACAGAATAAATTTTGTATGAATATTGTGTTTGCAACCGTTCTGTTCAAATAGTGACTTTTCAATTACACATGAGTGGAAAAGAAACCTCTTCTGCTGCACCTATGTACTTTATTTTGACAAGCCACTTATATGTTATTACCATTCCTCTTCACAAGTTTCATTTAACAACTATAAAAATATACCCAAGGTAATTTATTACTGGAAAAATATCACAGATGTATCAGGATTGTTATGCTAAACATCACAAAAAGCACTTCCATTAAGTGGAAGTCATCTTCCAGATACCTGAGCTTTTTCCTTTTTTTTTTTTTTTTTTTTGGAATTGCAACAGTTCCTTTGAAGGACATTTACCTTTTGAAAGGATTTACATGTTTTCCTAAATGTTTCTTCTGGCAACCACACTTGGGAAAGGCCGTAGGGGACACTGTTGTCCTCACTATGCCATCACTTCAGTTACTAATGGGATCTCAAAATTAGACAGGATTACTCCTTTTGCTTTGCTTCCTCCTGCTGCTTCTGCTTTCCTCTTGGTTTCTAGCAGCACCTCACTGGAATGGGTTCAATCAGTTCCACACCAGCACAGAGTTAGTTTAATGTGGTAGGAAGTTCCTTGGCATAAGAGAATTCCTAATTTCACCTCCAGTAACCCGAGAAAGGTCTTCTTGATCTCCAGCTATGGAGCTAGCTACGAGCATCAAACATAAATAAAAGCAGTCCCAACTTCAACAAGAGTTTGAGGATAGCTCAAGAGAAGAAAGACAAATGGTTTTATTTTTATGTGAACTTATTGTAAAAGATGCCTTAAAAATGCATTGAGCAAGAGCTATAAAAATATGTGAATTTATTGTGACTTGTTCTTTTCCACTACATTTTTTCTCATTTCACAGATTCTTACCTGGATATCCAAAGGAAAATTTAGTTTATGTAGATATGCACTGAGATTTCTATTAACAGTTAAGCTTCATAAAGAAGCAAGTCATCAGCGCTTTTGCTCAAAGGTGTTTTACATATGTCTTAAAGATCCCAGTCATGGCTGTTACTGGAGGTGCTAATGACCAGACTCCAGCCCAAAGTAAACACAGGAAATTCTCAGTGCTCTCCCCCCCCCAAATCCTGTAAAATGTAATGGAATAGAACTTTGTTTTGTGAGTGATGGTGAACTTCATGCTTTCATAGTCCTAATGCTGTTAAAAAGAGCATCACAATACTTACAATGCTATCAGGTACTGTTACTTCTAAACTCCTAGAGCAAACACTGGGTGAGTGAGACATCAAGGGCTCTGGTTAACAGCAGGTGTTAGTTAGCGTGTCCCCCTGGATTCCTTACCTTTTACTAGCTCCTACACAAGCTGCACGAGCTCTGTAGAGATCTAGGATCTTCTCTCAGGGGGACTTTAGTGTAAAGTTCAAACAGGAGATGGCATTCACACTCCTCCTTTCTCCTCTGTCTAGTCGAGGTATGAGACTCAATGGCTCAGAAAAAAGTATTCCCTTACTCATTTCCTCCCTTGCAGGACCCAGACACCTCCACAGTGAGCCTGCTGTGGCATTTCTCTGCAGAGTAACAACTGCCACCAAGCAGGAGAGGAACCTGACATCAGCTCCTTTACAACCCTACTGCTGGAGAGGCCATGGAGATGCTCCAGTACAGCTTTAGAACTACTGAGCTGAACAGGCACAGGCAGGGGATCTGGAGATACAGACACAGCAGGTCTGACAAAAAGAAGTATCAGGCAAAATTCAAAAAGCCACTAATATTGCCAATACTACAGCAGATTCTGTCAATAAAATCTCTTATCAATTGGTTCCTGAAATATTTCAAATGGACAAATGAATTATGCCAATGGTGAATCAACTACCACTATCACAAGTACTTTGTAAATCAGACAGCAATGTACCTTTGCTGAGAAGAAAAGCAGAGGGCCTTTCCTGTAGCTTGCATCATTTTTCCTGCTCTTGTTTTATCCTGAGAACCCTGTGATCGAAGAAATTTTCCCAATTCATTTTCTTCCTGAGACAGAACTAACAAAAAATAAATGAGTTGTCAAATATGTTATTTAATTGGCTCCTAACAGCTTTAAAACTGGCCTAACATCAAACAGCTTAAGTCACTCTAAGTCCAAGCAGCAAAGCAAAAATAAATAATTTCACAGCATTCCCACATTTAGTAAACAGAAGATCTGATTCATTTGAGACATTTGCTGATACACTTAACAAGAATCACAAAATTCCACCAGCACCAAAAGAGAACAGGAAAAACGTGCTATTTCTTTCTTAAAAAAAAAAAAAAAAAAAAGGTTGGTTATATTACAAAAATGGCTATCTTGATTGCAGTATCTTTCAGTGTTGGGTTTTTTGGGATGTCTGGTTTGGTAGGCTGGTTTTTAATTCTTTTTTACCATTTGGACTGCCTCAGCTGATCTCTGGTAGCATACTTTTATTGAAGCTAATTCCAAGTTGTACTAGCCAAAATTCATTCACTTGCTTTTTTCTTGTTCACCGTTTTTCATGCTTGACTACATAAAATTCCACATGAAAAATACAGTACTTCATTTTAAAGAACATTTACTTTCAAATTACTTTGCAAGATTACTTGGCAACTTTAACATTCTATACAATTCAAACAATGTATTTCAACTATCTGAAATACATCTACCTCAAAGTAACTGATCATTTTTTAAAAAAGAAGATGAAGTGATTTTACACTGATTTGTTGAATACTTCTAAACTGGGACCCTGGATCTTGAAGAACCTTACAAAAACATTTCATGATGCCCTTATCTCTTTGTCTTCTGAAGTGGCTATCTCCTATAATACCAATTTCAACCCACTATCGAGAGGGAGAATGGCCTAAAACAACGCAAGAAGATCTCTTGAATCCTCTTGACATTTTTCAAAATGTTGACAGTCAACTCCAATGCAGACTCAGCACACTTTGGTAGAAGATGCGCATCTGCATCTGATGCAAATCTTTGCATCACAGATTTCACCTGCTACTTCTTGAACTCTGTACACTACTGTTCTGTATTTCATTTTACCTCCTGATTCTGAAACATTATCTCTGACTTTCTTTGGATAAAGAAAAATGAAAGGCTTAACAAAATATGGGTAACATTCAACAAAAGACAGTAAATTGGAAGATGACTTCAGAGCTGGAGTCTCTTCTTCAGGCCAGAAATCAAATAATATTAGCTGCAGAGAACCTTTAGAGGACATTTAATACAACTTGCTGTTTGAAACTTCCCAAATTAGGTCCCCCCCATCTCTAACTAATGACTGTCACTAATTACTGAACGCTTGTTACAATCAAGTCAGCATTATCAAATTCACCATAATAGCGTGCATTACTTAATTATAAAACAGTAATAAGCCACAAAGTCTTCATCAGCAATCCTGATTAACAAAAAAGACAAAACACTAAAACAGTTTAGAAAGGAGTTATGATTTCTAGACAACGTATTTCTGAATCTACAAAAGCCAACCAAGTAAGGGGAAAAAAAAATTAAAGAAGTTAAAGAACGCTTTCTCCAGCCATTATTGCTATCACTGCATTATATCAACATATAAAACTTCAGAACTGGGAAATCTTCAAAAAAAAAAAAGCAAATCTGCATTCAGCTGTCTGCAAGGAACATTATCTTTACTTTTGAATAGTATGAAACTACTAATTCCCCACTTTCATTTTTACCTTTTCACTTGTTAAATGATTCCATAATGCAGACCTTCTTATCATTTTAACTACTGTGTTTGAGCATACTTACAACAAATCCTTTTTTGATACAGTTCAATTGCTTTCAGCAACTCCATACATGTTCTCTGAATAGAGTGGAACAGCTGATATTGAAACAAAATACACAAAAGTTCGTCAAGTGTATGCAAGAAACACTGAGGAATAAAATACAAGAAAGAACTTAATTTTTTGTAGAAATTATTAGAGATCATTATTCTCTTCTTGAACAACGAGCAATATTTCTGGTATTTTTCTTATCAATGGTGCTCTTATTTCAATTAAGTTATTCACTGAAACTACAGACTGATCAACCATAAATTTACAGAAATAAAATAAAGAAAAAATAACTCTGGAAACAGATCTATAATAGACAGTTGATAGTTAACCAAACTACTTCTGTTGGGGAGGGTTTTTAGATAATATCTTTGTATATATATGAAGATGTACAAATCTGTTTCTAAAAACCTCACGGTAGAGCAGACTTATCAAAATATCTATCAATCAATCATTCTCATGTGTGGAAATAAGCATACTGAATTTTTCATAGACACTGTGAAGTCTAGTGGAACAAACTTGCATAGGTACAGCCAACACAGAAAGCTGTTGATTTAAACTGGAAGTTTTATTGGCATAATCAAATTTCTAAAGCAGCAGCTTCCAAAGGAAGCAGAGGTAAAAAAAAAAGTCAGTCACAACTACATTTGATGATTGTTTCTACGCAATAGAAAAATTACTACTCTTTCTGTCTGGCCATCTACAACCTCCAGCCTGCAACTTAAACCTAAACTCTACCATATCAGGCATTAGACAGCTAGAAGTAAAATGGACCACTGGTACAGTAAGTGCCTTCTTTCAGTGCTGCTTGACTTAAAATGTTCACAGATCTTGTCTTTTAAACATGGAGTATGACTTGCAGGTGAGGAGCTGTCCAAAACATGCTTATTTCACTGGTACGAACACAGGTTTCCCTATTTCCTATCTCACCTGAGCTAACAAAGCATCCTTCCTGATGACTCTGCAACACAGTAGACATGGTAAAAACTCAGGTATTTATTTAAAAATACTGTTCCATATTTCCAGCTTGTTTTACATCAATACTCTTGATTTATAACCCATTGTGAAGACTACATAGGTGATAAAGTATCACTGTTCCTGCGTTCGTTGTAATACAGCTTCCTGTATTTCAGCTAAAACCTAAATAAACTGAGAATCCTAAGTCAATATTGTTTTTAAGAAACTGCAAGAAAGCCAGTAAGGCAAAACATTTACCCTCACATAAGAAAACAACACAAACAAAACTTACATGCACATTAACTGGGTTATTACACTTCTGTAGTACAGCCTCAATTTTTTGCTTTGTCTCAAAAAGACATTCGAGGTCTTCAATTTGTAGAACCTTTAACTATTTTTTTTTCCTCAGTGGGGTTGAGGATACTGACAGTAGGACTGTATTTGTCACACAGCAGATTCCTTCTCTTGGTTTTATTTTACAGACTTTCAGAAGCTTCTTTGGCCATGTCAGAACCCACTAATCCGCTCGAAACCTCCACAGCAGAGTGCACTGCTCTTGGCATATTGCATGTTTTTCTGGTATATGTGGTATTTTATACTTATATAAAGAATGTCATCTGTACACTCTATAAAATATATACTATTAAAAACAAAACCCCAACTACCTTAAACTGACATAGGCAAAGGATAAAGATGATCTCCTGATCCCCCCACTAACAAAAGGAGAAAGTCTGTCCCTAAAATATTAAAATAAATATGAAATATGTTAAGTTCCAAATAAAGTTAGAGGGACATGGGGTTTTGTGTTACAAAATTCCAACACATTCCCTGAATTTACATAGGTACTTCTGTCAGAATTTGGAAGAGATATTACATGAAAACTATAAAAATATATGTATGTTATTATATACTATGTGCACATATATTAAAGGCTTGGTGGAAAGGAAAACACCTTAAAAATTAACAAAGAGAGAACACCCATTATGTAAACATTACAAACCTCTAGTTTTGCATCCAGATCTGCATCTGAAGCCACAACATGTTCATCTTCCTTTTTTCCTGTAACTTTTATAAGGGTTTGTTTTGTTTTCCAGTATTTCTGTTGCATTTTATTGACCACAGATTTTTCTTGGCTTTGAGCATATTGATCGTAAAATTCTCTTGGATAGTTGCTAGAATATTAACAAACAAAATTAAAAACTTCAATTGGATGCTTTAAAAATAAGTCTAACACACTCAATTAATACATTTCCATTAAGAATATTGCATTTGCATGCCAACACATATATTCTAACACGAGGTTCCTCACTGTGCATGAATAAAAAAGCAATTAAATTAGTACTATATTTCCCACCCTACTCTGAAAAATACACTGACTTCAATTTGAATGTCTTAACCATGCAGTACTGCCTAATAAACAGCTGCAAAGAATTCTTCCCAATGCATTATGAAATGATTTATAGCCCATGGAATTCACTTTTTATTTTGTATAATTAATAGGAGAGTTTCAAGTGAACTAGCAGAGTTTGAGCAGGTAGCAATTTTCATGCCATTTCAGCACTGTTGGGATTTCACGAATCTCATTTTATGAATAGGATTAGACTACTTCTTGCCCTCCTTTTTTTGTAATTGAATAAAAAAAGCATTAGAAGAACACTCATCTCTTTTGAGCATGCGATGTGAAAGACTGATATCTCACATCTCTCTTTATACAATTGACTACATGACAACTGCAGGTATGTAGGGTATGTAACACCTTTTCTTTCAAGGATTAGTTTTCACTGACAAATAATTCTGCATTCCTGGAGCAGACCTAATAAAAAGTGCAATATATAAATTCCATATTCCACAATATTTAAACCATACCAACACAGTTGAATAGAAAATACAGCTTCACAATGAAATCTTGTGTTAGGATCTGGTTTAAACCCATAAAAGCAAAGAAAGCTAAGTCTCTGTGCATAAACCGGAAAGAGCTTAGAAGGTTCAAAATATTCCCAGAAATGAGATTAAAACCAAATGAAATTAAATGTTGATGCCAAAAAATGGATGTATTTTATTTAATAGTAGAGAAGGGAAGGGAAGGGGAGGGAAGGGAACGGAAGGGAAGGGAAGGGAAGGGAAGGGAGAAATAGAGAAAGAAGTGTGCGTGGGGGGTTGGGGGGACAGGGAGAGGTGACAGGGATTAGGTGGAAGCATATCACCCATCCAAGAGTCCCAACAACATCTCATTGCTCCCCTCCATCTATTCTTCTGGTGGTGAGGGTCCCCTGTCACCACCACGGCCACGCCACCACACCAGATGCCAAAGAGTACAGAATCCCGTGGAATAATACTCACTTTGGGCCAGGTGGGAATGCCCATGTGTCTCCCCTTGCAGGGGCCAGCTTGACACTGTCCCTTGCAACACTGAGGGTCTGTTGCATCATCTCTGGTGCTCTGGTGCAGGGTCTGGGGACCCCTTTGAGGGGGGCCCCTGTGATGGGCCTTCTGCTGTGGATAAGCTCCCCCCCTGCCATGAGGACCCCTCAGCTGGGCTTCTCTGCACAGTGGAGGATGGGCAGCCACTGCCCCTCTGACCACAGGCATTTTCAAGATACCCAAAGCCTCTCCTCCCTCCACCCTTTGGCACAAGGGTCTGTGCCACCCTGGCAGCTGAAAGCCCTGGGGCTGTAGTCTCCACTTTGGAGGCTTAAGCCTGTGCTCAGTGAATGTCCCCAGCCCTGAGCTGTTACTTTATCTTATCTTCATCATCGAGCAGTGTAAGGCCTCAGTCAGGGCCCCATTCAGGGTGTGGTAGTCTTCTCTGCAGCTTTTGTAATACAGTTTTAAAAGTCCTTTAAGAAAATGTTTAAGTCATAAACTGTAATATTTCAGTCTCTGACACCTTGGTGTCTTTCAGGAAGTGTTATTCCATTATTAATTTGCACAGAAGTACACGCATCTTCCCTATGTCCATATATAAAAAGCTGCAGTACTCTTTCAGCTTTTTAGAAGTACGTGGTTGCTAAAAATTGCTATATTGAATACTCCATGACACTTAAATAGGTCGAGTTTATTTTGAAAAGATACCTTCCACCTGTGGAGTGACAAACTGTGGTTCATTAGTGACATATTGACCCCTAGCTCTGTTCACAACACACATACTGCTCAGAGATGCTACCCCAAGAGATCTTCAGACCCAACATTCACATCAAGTCATGTACTGAGACACTTGTTCCTCCACATGGCAGGGGGGTTAGAACCAGATCACCTGTAAGGTCCCTTCCAGTTCCAGGTCATTCAATCATTCTATGATCCTCTGATTATATGTATCTTTATTTGCTGTGAAGTAATACAGCCATTCTGGAAAAACAAGCAATTGGTACACATGCTCCCCAAAAGGGTAGCACATCTACCCTACACAGTTACTAGTGACACAGTTTAACCTGAAATGGAAATTTTTTTCATGGGGGTATATTACTTGCTTTAGTTACTTTTAATCAGTGAGTTAGGTGACAGTGCCTTCCTCACCAAAGAGATGGTAAGAAATTGAACTGGAAGTGAGCAGGGACATAATTTAAAAAAGCACTTATACACAGCATTTCTTACCTTCTTCATCTAACTTGAAAAGCAAAGATATTTACCCATTTAATTCTACACAAACATTAGTTCCAAGAGTTTATGAATTAAAATTAAAATCAAGTTCTTTTGGTGCTACAGCAGAAAATAAAAAACATGTACAAAACATACCACGTTTTATTTGGAATTCTGTACAAACAAGCCGTTACACACACTGACGACACACAACCTATCAAGTTAGGTGAAGACTATATTGACCAGATACATGCTGCACCTTTAAAATACAAACTTTACAGCCTCTAATAAAAAAAAATCCTCCTGCATGATAAGAAAACAGAATATGAGACTTTAATAAAAAAAGTGTTGCATTATGAATAATTTTTAAAAACCCATCAAACTTCCCACAAGGTATTATAAGGGCCCTAGCTGCCTGGCTAGTTGTGTGCTTTCACTTCTGCTACAGCTGTGCAAGTAACTGACACCTCATTTCAGTAGTCGAGTGAAGAAAACACCATAATTCATCTGATGTTAACCAGCCTTGAGAGCTACCTCAACTGAGGTCACCAGAAATTCTGGGGGCATGGTGCAAGGAATAAAAATGAGCTAATATAAGGTCACAAAACGATTTTTAAAAGTGCTGGGATTAATACAGATTCCTGAATTATGAGACTGATAAACCAACTGAACAAATTCACATACAAAACACTGTTAGCTCTTTAGAACAAAAAAAAAAATTATCAAGATACTTACTACTTATGACCTTCCATGATTCTTGTTTTCTTCAGACACCTAAATAAGAAATTATCAGTTAATGCAAGTATCTTTAAATTTTAAATTAAACACTAGAAATCCTATATGTTTTCTCTCAGAAAATTACTATGCTGCAGCATCTACTTTACCATGTTACAAAAGGAAACTTTTCAATCTGTGAGCCAAATGCCTTCCTTGTGTAACACAAAATTATTGCAAAAATCCATTACAAACGGATTTAAGTGCTGCCATCAGTGATGCCAACCCTTCTGTGTTAGCAAGTTTTTCAAGCAAAAGAAAATTTACCAGGCATAAATTCAGTGACTTCTGAGGAGGAATGCCAAAATTGTCCATGCTGGGTATCACCCTCAGTCAAGTTTTTTTCCTCCAAGTTTTAGTCACAACAAAATTCAGTTACTTTTTACCTTTTTTTTTGCCTATACTGCAGTGATCTATTTTTTAAAAACACTAGTTACATCACGTCTTGAGTCACAGATGTGAAATTTAATGATCAGATGGTTTTTCTATGAGGGACACCCCAGTTCCTAAGGATAGAATATGATTTGTATGCATTAGGACTTCAGATTTTATAAATTACTATCTCCAGTTTGGATACTCAAGTCTCCCAGGATACTTTGAGCTGGCCATATGGCATACACATCACTTCCCACCAGTACCTAAGCACACTCCTCCCAGGCCAAATTTAACAGCCAAGCCAGAGGCTTCTCCTCTGCTGCTTTCAGAGAGGACTGTTCTTCAGCATACGGTTAACATGGGAACGGAGGCACTGCAGCAGGGTCTGGATGAGACCAAAATTAAACTGGTGAGATGGATGGTGCTGCTCGGGAATGGCCTTTGACAAGAAGAGGCACAGAATAAACATACCAACGGGCACCACTAAGGTATGAAGCTGACTAAGAAAAGAGTAATGGAAAAAGCAGCTAGGGAGGTAATGGTGCTGAAACTAAACTTTGGCACTAATCCAAGTGAAAAAGAAAAGGAGCTACAAAGGGGAGCCATGATGTTGGAAACGTATCTAGCACAGTACTGCATATAGACAGTGTGGTTAGCACTGGAGAGGCAAAAGGACTGGAACAGATTGCAGGAACCCAAACAAGGGAATGCAAACAACCTGAATGCTTCCTGCAAGCATGAAGCACATGCACTTCCATTTGGAGCTGAATGGAGCCAAATCCCAGATTTCTGAGTCTAACCCCTCTGCTGTCAGTACCTGTGAAACTTCCTGGCAAAGTTCCATGAGATACTGCAAGATTTTATCAGAGCAGGAATTTTGCCTGAATTGCAATTTTTGTGAAATGCTCTTAACCACTGCAGGAGAGACCATGAGAAAATTCCTAACTCTGTCGTCAGACCAGAGCTTAAATGTAAGGGTCAACAGCTAAAGAAAGAGGAAGAAATAATTGTTTCAGATTGTTGTTTGTGTTACAGAACCATTGAGTCAGACAAGATACAGAATGGACTGCTTTGCTCTTGTTTCTAGAGCCATAGGCACAGGTGCTATGAACTCATTTTCTAATACCTTTTTATTCTTGACTTCACTGTTTTCACACTGGTCCTCCTTAAGTCAACTGTGGGGGTGTGTGACTGAGATAAGACCACAGGATTGAGCTTGTATACACATCCATGACTCAAGTTATTCAGCAGCACACTTGGCTTGACAGGAAGTAAAGAACAGCCTATCTAGGTGGAATAACATGTATATTACTTGGAACAAAGTATAAGCTACCAATACAGGGAAAAGGTGTAAGGCACTGACCTTACTCACTGTACACGTCCACCTGCTTCTCCTGGAAACCAGTGTCCCTACAAAAAAATAAATAGGGTCATGGTGACACAGTTCTCATTTGCAAGTATAGCTCATGCTCTTTCTTCCTAAACGTCTGACCTTACCTTTAGACTCTCAGATCTTCTTAGTTACACTCTTCCAGGTCCTACATAGCACCCTTATGCCCTGAAGATATTCTTTGTGGGAATTTTTACGTTCAAAGTGGACAATATTTTCATGGTATGAAAATGAGGGCATGTACCCTCTGTTCTGCTGTGTGACGGGATGGCATCTGAGGTGTTTGAGGCTACACGACCTGCTAGGATGGTGTCCTATGGTCAATCAGGGTGGAAGGAAACAGAAGTGGAGTCTTAACTATGCTGCCTGCTGGAAATGGCTCCTGGCATGGGATATCACCCAAAACATGCCAGGAGGGAAAAAAGTCCCAGAGCGCTCTAGGTAGTATAGATAAAAACAAGCCAGGGTGATTGCTATAATTAAGCAGTGGGGACAAGCAGCAGCCCAGGACACAAGCTCAGTCCTTGGGCCCACTTATTACTAGGATGGAGTTAACTTTTGGTCCTAAATGAGAATTCAGTTTGCAAAGACCGCTTAGTAAGCACTAGCATTGAGTGAACAGAAGTGTAGTTGCTGAAAAATAATGTGCAGTATAAATTGCCTCTGCAGTAATTTAAGAGGGCCCTGATTTACATGTGTTGTTACTGTCTGTTCCAAGTCCACGAACCAAAGAGGGTTAAGATACTGGTTCAGCTCTAACAAAGGACATTATTAAAAGCATATGGCTTAGCTGAAAGCAGTGAGATTTTTTTAAAAGAAATACCAAAATCTAAGTCTAGTCTCAAAAAGTGAGAGATACTAATAAAAGTAGACTGGAAATAGCCCAGGGACATATCTAAGAATTAAAAGGAACATTTCACAGCCATGTTACGAAGAATCCCTACAGTCACAAAACGCTGGCGCTGAGGTTGCAGAGAGAGACCAAGAATGAGCACATAACCTCTCACTACTTTAGGTTTTGAACTGTGTTATGCTTTCGAAGAACAAGACAAATGTCCTGAACAGAACTAACAAGCCAGCTGGTCTTTGCCAAAGCTGACTACAACAGAAGCACGACACTAACTTGAACCCAATACTCTCCCAAAAAGATGCAGTCGAATTTAAAATTCACTTATGTTATCATATAGTTTTAGATATAAAAACAAGCTTAATTTGCCACAACGAGTTGATGTAAGGGACTTTTTTTGTTTGTTTTCTTCCCAGTGTATTAAAACAAAAAAAAAAAAAAGAAAAGTTTCAATAAATAGCATTATACTGATGATGATTAACAAAAGAAAAAAAAACCACTACTCTATAGGAAAGCATTTGTATTGAGACGTTTCCAAGATCTTTGACAATAAAGAGTAACCCAACACTTGTGATCTCCACGACAGACTTTATTTTGACAAACAAAAGGGAGGGATACTCTAGATGAGGGTGTGGGTGTCGGAAGCAAGCATAGCTGCTTTTATCATGCCAGAGAAAGCAGTGCCACACTACAGATGACTGTACACAAACCCACATTTAGTACTGCATAGCGATGGATCTGAGGCTTCCTGAAGAAGTCCACTCATGGCTCCAGTAATTTTGCAAGTGCTTCTCAGTGTTTTGAGAGAGACTAATGCTACCTCACTTTAAGCATTAAACCTGAGCTGCCCCTATTCATAACAAGTCTGCTTGGAACACAAGGGACCACAGCACTGTAAGACCCATTCCAGTACAGAACCAGGTGGGGTCACAAGCCCTGTCAAAACCTTGAAAATCCCTAACAGGTTTTTTTGAGGAGCCACCAAGAAGCCTCAGCACCACTTTCCACAAACGATCCTGTCTGCAGACTGATGCCACAGAAGACAGGCACAGCCTGGACACTGAAATACATCAAAACTGTTTCTAGACTCAGCCTGGCTTCAGGAGTAATACAGCTGAATTCAGGCAGCGCTCTGCCACAGATAACAAGAAATGCTGAAACCAAAATGGTCCTGCAAACAGCCAACTCTGGTAGAATTCCTCTGGGTGGTAGACTAATCACCCACAAATTATTTCCACAGGAAGCCAAAATACCTGAAATGCACACAGAACTTCATGTTATTTCTCCCATACTCATCATCCTACAGAGAAATTTTATTACCTACGACACTGGAACAAAACTTGATGGAGGACATTTGTCATTAGCAAGTGGCATTTCTATTCCTATGAAAAATCCTCTGATTCTCTATATTCTTCAAGACCACTTGAATAAACATGTAAATTTTTCTGTGCAGATAGGAAAATGCTTTCATGGTGTTTCGTGTGATTTGAACTTCAGTATACCCTAGGCTTACCCTCCAGCTCATGCTCTGCACAACATCTGTACAAGCTTGCTTCTCTTTTTTAGCTTTATCATATTTTGATGCAGCATAAGTTGTTTCCCAAGAGCTGAACAACTTCATGAATAATCTTTAGATTCTACTTGTATAAGAAAAAAATTGTAGGAGTGCCTTCTCTCCCACAGCTACATTGATAATAAACAAGTCTGTATACCAGTGTCAGCCACCTTACTTCCCTTTTTCAGTGAGCCTAAGTGTAAGAAGTGCCACATGGCATGGTAATGTTCAGATCTTAATACTCTCCAAGGTTATGAGGAAATCAGTTTAAAAACCAAACGAATAAACAAAAGCTTTACCCCTAATTCAAGTATCTCTTCTTGTCTGAGCATTGGTTACATGGCTCTTACTGTGCTCTTAGCTCAGACAACAGATCACATGGAAAAAAATCAGGATGCAACCAGAGACATCAAACAGGAATCTTTTAAACTCTGAAGACTGTATATAAAACAAACTGTTGATCTAATCACAGCTTCTCAGAACAAAGAGATGAGCTGAAATCCTTGTAAAAACGTTGTAAATGCTGATGTACAGAGCAAATCTAACACCCAAAGATGACCCAGCAGTAATGTAGGAAGGCAGTAGATTGAACAACACATCCTTTTGAGATACATCCAGAAACAATGAAAGGGAACTGAACAAGCAGCACAGCAGAATTCAGCAACCCTTATATGAACGCAATATGCTCATCAAAACACACAGATGAGTCTGCACTCTCACTGCCAGAACTGTCTTCTGAGTCTGCTGTTCTTTCAAAGCAGATAATATGTTCTGTGGCTCCTCAAATCCCAACAGACTTCCATACCCAAAAACCTTTGCAAACCTATAACTTCAAATACGGCAGAATCACACATTGCAGTTGACTTACTTATGTCAACAGTTTTATTAAAATGAATAATCTTCCAAGAAACTTTTAATACTGTAATAGTACAGTGATACTAAGTAACAACAAAAATATTCTATATATAAAAGTTAAGAGTGATAGTTTCATTTATGTAAAATACTTTGAAGGGAAGAAAATGTGCTTAGGTGAGGGAATCAAGGCCATCTGTGCCTCCAACACCTCTTGGCTGACAACCTATCTCCTCCACTCTGCTCCCTGGAAGCTGTGACCAAACCGAACCAAGTAAATGGGTCTGCAAAACAGAAGCAGTCTCACTGCAAGATGAAGACTAGACAGGGTACAGTTTTATCTTCTCTGGTGTGTCTACAAACACACAGACCAGGAGCTTCAAACGGCATTGGACTTTGCCTTTCCCAAGCAAAAGAGAATATAACAGCCTGTAGATCTGAATTATCCATGTTGTCAATGCAGGAAAAGAATGAATGCTGAAGTCTGGGACTTTCACCATCAAGGTTAGACACAGAAGTATTCCTACTCTTAACTACAAGAATAGCTACTACTGTAATTCAGCTAAAATGAATCTAGAGTTCAAGCTATATCTGTGACAAACGACAAGATTTAATTTTTCCTCTAAAGCTCTTCATTCTCAGTATTGATGTTCTAATCCTGCAGAATCATCCATGCTTAGCTTTAAATCCAGGAGTTTGTTCATTCTGTTCAACTACTCACTGATGCACTTGTTTATAAATTCAAAAAGTTTGCAAATTGGTCTGTAAGTGCTGCATTAGCAGTTCCTTCCATCCATTACAACTTTTTGTCTAATCCTTTGTTTCAGACTGATCCCGAGCTTTGCTACTTATCCTGGAAAGTCTATCTTGGAGATTACCCACAAGTTCTCAGGAGAAGAAATAAAAGATTGCAGTATCAACAGAATTACTCTTTCAATCTATTTCAGGAGTTGACACCTAGGAAGAAATTTCATACATTCTTAAAAGAAGCACAGGTTAAATGGCATCTGTTACACAGCGAAGGCTCCTGCTATATTCATACACCTGGGAGGTTCTGAGAGGGGAAAAAAAATCATCCTGTTTGACTGCAATTATCTAACTGTAGTGCCTAAATTACCATACAAGCCCCTCAAGACTAAGTTCCTGTACAGATAGTGAATAGAACCTTCAAAGAGCAACACTGAGCACCTCAAGCAGAGCCTCACCTGTGCTCTGTGCACACAGAAATTATGCTTTTTGCATTAAGCATCTGAACAACACAGCTAAGCCATGCTGTGAGAGCACTGCTCTATTCCACTTCTCTTAGAACTCGGATTTCATGGTGGTCTACTGAATTACTGGGGGGGGAAAAAAAAAAAAAGAGTCAACAGCATACTGAGTAACACTGTCCTTGGGACATGGCCACATCCCATTAAGTCCCCTGGAACCAATTTTCTCTTTCACTGCAAACACTTCTGGAACTAACATTTCTATACACAACTTTTGCCATTTCCTTCTCCTCTATACCAAGGCCTATGAGACATCCCAGCAAACTGTTAATTTATTCCATTCCATTTATACATTTGTCTTGATCCTTCAAAGAATTAAAAAAAACCTCAAAGAATTAACCTACTCTACCCACCCCCCCCTTGCCAAAAAATCCCAAGCACATACTCAAAACAACAGAAGTATCAAAGAAATTGGAGTCTGTTCTCCAAGGAGGTAGTTTGACCCAATACACCAATCCCTTCTTTTTCAAGCTAGTAAACTATGTGGAGAACAAACCACAGTAATACCAGCAGGTATCTTAAATGTCTAAGATTGCATGATTAGAGACTTGCACTGTAAGAAACCATGTACAAGGTATGAAGAAATCTGAATTATTTGGGTCTTCTTTCTGTCACTTTATAGCACTACCTAGGCACCTGTCTGCAAACAGTACATCCAACCAAATGAATAGCAGTACTATTGACACCTGTCTTTCACTCAATTCTACACTGACTCTATTTAATACTCTGTGTAGGGTATATATGGGTCACATCTATCGCAGAGAGTACTGTCAAGAGTTACTTTCTTCCAAAACACAACTGTCATACTTCTAATTTCAGAATACACAATTAATGTAGGAAATTATTCTACTTAATTTTCTGGTGTAGTCTAAAAAAAGGATGAAATGTGGGGCCATGTTTCTTATGCTATCATTTAGTCTTTTTTTTTCTATTCCAAACTCTGATGCATAGAAGTTAATAGAAGTGGCAGACAAACTGCAAATTTACACTTTGACAGTTCATTGCTCACTTATACCAAGAACTAAAGAGTGTCAATCCATCTGAACCACTCTGGTTTTCAGTACCTGAGTGGGTTACAGGTAAGTTTTAACCAACATGAAAAAGCAGAAAATTGGCACTATGTCACCACGTTTTCTAAAACCTGGCTTTGCCCCCACAAAGTGCAAGGAGCCACTCAACAGTTAGCATTCCTCTCTAAAAAAATAATTTTGTGTCTATTTGGTACTATATATCTGTCATATTATTCCAAAAACTATCAGACCAAACTTGTAGGCATAAGTGATCTCCTTTCTAGAGCATAAAATGCATTGAAATAATACTTGGAGCTGGGTTGGGGGTATTTTTGGTTGTTTTTTTAAACAGTTGAATGAAAAACTCCTAAACACAGTGGATTATCTCGAAAAACACTGATAAGAATGGTACATGAAGTCACAACACAGTATATGCAGTCTCAGAACAAAATATTTCAAATAAATACTGGTAGACTCACAGTTCCAAGACTGATGAGTGAACAATAGCACTTTCTAGGTAAGCTCATCTGCACACAGAACTTTATCATTTGCACAGACATATTTAATCACACAAAAAAATTAATTTTAAATTCCTTTTTCAGATAATACTGATTTTTCATCCGCTTATTGTGAAATAATGCAGGGACAGTACACAGTAGCAGTCTTCCCTCACATAACATCTTTCATTTCACTAGTAAAGTATTCCTTACATTTGTGGAGAACAGTGAGACAACCAGGTAAGCATTGCAAGTAGTACATGCATTTTATGGAAGAATAATTTGAGCATAAGTCATTGAGTGGCAGGTTTAAGCTCACTGCAAATGAGAAATCTGGTGATATGAATTATCAAGGATTTAATTTTTTTCTAAATGCAGACTTGCTTTGTTTCTTCAAAATGACTATCAAATTGTTTTGTAATACACATTTGACCTCTTAGTTTAAGAACCAGTATTTGTAAACTTAATAGCTGAATATTATTAAAGAAAATACCATATGGAACATGCACTGTACATAGATTATAAGAGACAAGACTGTTTTTCTGACACATTCTATCTGTAATCAGTCTAGAGTCTTAATATTGGGAAACTTTCCCTTTGTAGAAACTATGGGAAAAGTAGTGAATGAACAAAAAAAAAATCATGGAACTCTTTCTGCATGTATAGTATATTACATACAAACATATAAGGTTTTAGAACTTCAAAGTAATGGCTCTCTTATTTAGATACCCTATTTGTTGGCACAGTCAACCCTCTCATGTTTCTGTCTCCCTCCTGCCTTTTCATCCATTCAGAAGCCAGGAAGCAATGCCATTTACACCCAAGGGGAAACAATGGCGGGGGAGGGAACACGAAAAATAATTTCCTCCAGATTCCCTTAGAGATTATTTCACATCTGTGGATAAGAGATTCAATTAACAAAACAGCCTTAGCATGCACAGCAACAACAATACACGGTGATCTCCTTGCACTGCCCTTTGAGTAAACACCATCAGTACAGGCTACACATTCTCAACAGATGCACAGTCCACTCAACTTTTGTATTACCACTCTCAGTAATATCCTGGCATACCAGCTGACTGTTCCTAGAGCAGTGGTGATCCCTATGAAGCTACTTGCAAGATGGACCCAAGTACTGTTTCAGTGACTTGGTACAGACAGTTCTCAAGGTTGATGTAAGCAATTGCATAACCGGTCAAAATGCCCCTCAGTTTGCCGTGGCTAACAATAGCCACAGGAAAAACTACTGTGAGACTGTTATTACTAGCAACACTTAAAAGGTCAAATGTTTCTACTGTTCTTGACTGCTTGCTTCTTTCTCTAACAAACTTCACTCTCTGGGTTTTTGTATTTTTAATGCTTCTGCATCACGTGGCATAATTTTGTCTGTAGAGTGATTTTATGGTTGAGAAGCAGCAAAACACCTTGAAGAATAAACTACAGAGCAATACTCTTGGAGGAGATTTTGAATAAAAAGTATTAAAAAGTCTTTGAGAGCATTTTTTGTCTTCTAATTCAGATGAGATATTAGCCCATTTTTTTTCCGCCAACTTGTACCAACAGCATTCAACACTAGTTGAAGACTGAAAAGAGCTGTTATTATTCATTTCTTCAAGAAAAGGTTACGTGGGAAATCATCAGAACAATTTAATAACCATGTGAAGTACAGATAACAGAGAAGTACTGGCAAGATGGTTGGGCTTGAAACTCTACTAAGGTGGGAAAAAAACCCCTAACCCTGTAGTAGGGTTAAACAGGAATTTTTACTTTGCACTATGTGATCCCTTTCACTGCCCAATAATATAAACTTCTGAAAGAAAAATGTTAAAGAAATCTTCCCCTTCCACAAAGTCATAGCTCATCTTCTTGAATCTGCAAATCTCCAGCAACATTTATATTTTAATCTCAACTCCAACAAACACAATAGAAGAAAGCACCATTCTCTAAAAACCACCTAATTTTTTTTTTCTCAACTGAAAATGAAGCAAATTCCAATGGCCAGCATCTAAATTCTTGAGTAAAGTGCTGGAACCTTTCTGGAAACAACGATGTTTCACCCATGAAGTTCTGACAGAAAAGAAACTTTAGAAACTCATTTAGACTGAGGTTTGGCAGAATTTAACTGCCACATTATCTTCCAGTAGAGTTTGTCATGTGCAAAACGTGACTGGTTATACCAGTTATGGCAGTTCACTACACAAAAGATCTCTGTGGCTTGACACTAAATTCCTCCTTCAGTGGTATTAACATTAATCTTAAACCATTAAATTACTCAGTTTAAACCAATAGGCTGTTCAAATAGCAGTTAAAAAAACTGGTAAAATCTAAATACGGTGTTGCTGGTCTTCATGCTAAGTACCAGTAAGAACTGCAACTCCTAGATCTGTGACAGACAGGTACCACAGCCAAGGGGTCTTCCACTCCTTTTTTGAGAACCCTAGACAGACCAAGTGGAAAAAGAGTGGATTATCAGAAAAATCAGATAAAGGACCATAACCAAATGCCGCCTGCACTGCAGATGCCAAAATCCAGCCCAACATTTTCTCTGTCCAACACTTTGGAAAAGTGATCAAACACAGTTTTGTCCTTACTAGAGTCTTGCTAGAGCAAAACAGAAGAACAGTTTATTTCCAAGAAGTCTACTCTGAAACAAGAGTCACAGCTGCTTTCTGAGACCCAAATTAAATAAGATCTATCCCGAAACTGAAAGAAACACGGGGAGAACCAAATCAAACATGGGGAGAACCAAAGCCAACAAACAGGTGCTTCGTGGAAATAAAAGGTCATCTTGGTTTAATGAAAGGCTTGTAGACAGGGGAAAAGTATTACAAACAACCAAACAGAAGAGTAACTCCAATCCCAAGCTTCCAAAATACTACCACAACGTAACGTGGGGGTAGGGACTTAAAAGGATGTAACCCTGAGATTACCAGATTCAGTTTCACATTTTCACCTTTTGAAGTAAGGAAAGCCTGAATTACTGCTTTAAGAGGGGTCATGAAGATCCTTGAGGTTATCAGCTTTACGCAAAACTGTGGAACAGGAGGCTTATTTACATATGGCACTGAACATACACATAATGATATCGACAAATAAAAGAGCACAGTGCCCTTCACCTCCTTCTGTTACTAAAAACTGACCTGATGTTTCAAGTAATATCAAATTTTCCTTTTTTCTTCTAAAGGGCTAGAGCAGCTTTCATCGGTCAGGTAGATGGATGCAAAATAAATCTGATTACCAAGATGAACCTTTCACAAATTATAAGCTTTAAATCGTAAATGTGGGGTTCTTGAATTGCCATTTCACCAGCTATTACTGCCTCGGTGCTGGGTCGAGATCTGACATTACCTGATCAGAGGATGCCCTGCCACCCCTCTCCACCCGGCCGGCCCCAGGAGGGTTCGGAGCGCAGCCGGGCAACCTGCGCCTCAGCCCGGCAGCCAAGCCGGAAACCGCCGAGGAGAACCGGCCGTTTCCCTCCCCGCTTCCAGCGGGCAGAGAGCCAGGGAGGATGTACGGGACGCATAAACGGATAAATGCAATAATCATGGCGAGACAACCGCACGGCAGGAGGGGAACACAAGGCAAAAGGAGGGACAGATGCCATCTTGTGTCTCGGAAATTTCGCCCTGACCAGATCCGGCCGTGGCTACAGCGCTGACGGGCACCAGCTAGGCAGGCCCGGCGGCCGCGCCACCTCCCTCGCCCAGACCGGGCAGCCCGCGGGGGAGGCGGCGCCCACCCGGAGCTGCCCGGCACCAGTGGCACCAGCTCTCCCCGCCCGGCCCCGGCACGGAGACAAGCGAGTCGCCCCTTCCCGCACTCACCTTGCGGAGGGAGGGAAGGGCCGAGCCGCAGGCGCCGCCGCCCCTCCAGGTGTTCCGGCGCCGCCGGCGTCAGCGCGCCGAGCGGAGCCGCCTGTGCCGCCGCGGGCGCCCCCGCAGCGGGGCGGAGCCGC
>NW_024581137.1:33210841-33251230 GCF_017639235.1 Corvus kubaryi | reverse complement strand
CCCCCGCAGCGGGGCGGAGCCGCCGCCCGGCCCGGCCCAGCCCGGCCCCCGAGCTGGGAGGGCGCGGCCGGCAGGTCCGAGGCGCTCGGGTCGGCCGCTGCCCGGTCTTGGCTAGGGCTGGGACGCGTTTCCTCCTGCTTTCCCGGCAGCGCTGCGAGGGAATCGGAAGGAGAGTCACCCGGCTTGGGGCCCTTTTGGGACTCTGATCACCGCCTCGACCAAAGCCCCAAGCCCCGTGCCTCCAGCCCCAGCCTGTTGGGGACCGCAGGTGCCCGGCGAGGGACAGCAAGGAAATACTAAAATGTTTTGGCTGCCATAAATAGTTGCTGTCGAGGTAGTGGAAACTTGGAGGAAAAGGCCCTTTAGCGTAGTGGGCAGGTGGCAGTGTCGGGGGGGATCAGGAGAGCGTTGGTTTTGAGCTCATGTCGGAATTGGGTCATTGGAGTTTTGTGAGAGCTTTTTGAGTAAAGGAGGGGGATTTGAAGCTGATTTCAGAGCTTGAAATGAGGAGTTCACAGGTGGCATTTGAAAATGAAGTAAAAGGAGAAAAGGGAAGCAGCAAGATAGGGTGAAAAATGATCCCAGTTAAATGGGGCGGTGTTAACTTACCGGTGTGGCATGTGAAAGGAGCAGAGGTGAAAGCACAACGCAGGGCATGAAAGCAGGAATGGAGAAGAAGAGACAGGGCCCCAGAAAAGGGTTGAAGAAGAGAAGGGTGGTAATGAGGCATCATTTTCTGAACCTTACAGAAGTCCCACGTGCTCGTGTCAGTGTCTCCATGTTTCTGTGAGGCAGAGCTGAGCTTGAAGAAATCAACAGGGATAATTTGACGCTGTATAATGTGAGGAATTTCAGGTATCATTTGGGAGGTTGTTTACTTTCCCCATTTGGCATTGGTGTGACCACTAACAGCAGGTCATATCCAAGCATGGTGTACGTAGCACAGACGGTGTGTTGACAAACAAGAATGATTTATGGCAAGAAATACAGGATTGTTTCCCAGAACTGCAGAAACCCTAATAGGATAGTTTTTGTGTTAAAATATAGTAACAGCGAGAAAATATTTTCATGGGAGTATCTCTCTTAATGGGGTCCTTAGTCTTGCAGAAAAAGGTGTAACACAGCAGCTGAAAGCTTGGAATGCAGGAAACCTAGTGTGAAATATCTCATTTACCTTTGAATGTTATACTGTAAACACCCTCAAGCTGTTTTGGTATTCTAGAGCTCTCTTTAGAACAAATATAAAAAGATGCATTTGAGGGTGTAGTTATCTGGTTTATTTTCGTTTTCAGTGAGGTTAATCATTCTCTGGAGGTGGGTTCCTATGACTGAAAGAGTAATAGGCTGAAGTGTAAATACTTGCATTAGACGTACTGCCCCATTAGTCAAATAAATTCCAGGTATTATTGGTTTTGAGAAAAAAAAAACATTCATGGAGTTCTTACCTTGCCAAAGGGAAGTGGTGCTAATAAGTGACAAAAAATTTCTCTGCAGTGGATGAGGATCTGGAATCTCTTCAGCCATGTCTAGCATTGGGTTTTGGTACCTTTTCATTTCTAAGTGAACATGAAGAATCCATTGTGTCTTTTAATGGCATTTATATGTGCAAATCTCCTAGAGGAAGGTGTAAAAAGAAAATCTCACAGGATATAAGGAATTACTTTAGCCGTTGCAGGAGCAGAACCAAGACAAAAAGAAAGATTTTTTTTTTTTTTTTGGTAAATTTGCAAGTATTGTTTTTCTTAGTTGCTCCACGGTAAGGTAGGAGGGGAAATAGTCCTGAATAAACCTTGATTCTGCCAAACACTGTACTTTTGTAATCATGGAATTATTTTTATATGCCAATATTTATGTATGTGTGTGAATATACCTAAAATCAGGACTTAGGCTAGCTCACTTCTCATGTATTTAGGGCTACATCTTCCAAATTGCAGACAACTTTTTGCATTGTCCATCTTATTGTCTCAAACCATTAGCTGAGATTACTATATAACATCAAAAATTAGTTTTAAAACTTTATTCCTCACTGAAGTGCAGGAATTTCTTATTCTTTTATCATGTTTCATGTAGTTTATCACCAGACATAAACGTTATAAATATAAGCAAGTGCCATCTGGTTGTTCTAGCACCTCTCTTATCTCCCATGGAGATATTTTTAGGGCAGCAGAAATACAGAAATGTAACTAAAGCAGTTATTGCAAGTGATATTTGAAGTAAGGTGGACTTACTACTTTTCACAAGCGTAGTTCTTCAATAAAGCTGACTGGATGCATGAAACACCTTGAAGCATGGTGCTATGTACATTCTGCTACTAACAATTTTTCCCTGTTTGAGCATCAAAGTACTCCAGTTACTTAAATTAACTAAGCAGTTGGTTCCCTGACCTCAAAAAAGTTTATTTCTGTTGTTCCATAGAACACCCCATCCTCTTGCAAACTGAGATTGTTTGGATGACATCATTAAAATTGCCATAAGATGCAAGTAAAGATAAAAGTACAGCCCTCTGAGGTAGAACTGCTGACCATGCCACAGTTGAAAACATCACTTTTTATGGTAGAGAAATGACTTTCCAAGCCCTCAATCACACAAACCTAGAGCTTTTGAAAGACTGAGCCAGTGATTAGTCTTAGCCCTCATCTTGTAAGCTCTTTTCTGCATCTGGGCTTTGTGTTGCACTTTGCTCCAGCTGCATTAAATTTTTAAAAATAAATAAAGATTGGAATCCCATGTTGACTCAGTGAGACTCACCATACAGTTGTGTTTACTGTACCACAAGGCTACTATAGCATACTATGGGATATGCTGCCCTTATCACTTAAACTGATACAGTCTCCTATGTTCTGTGCTATCTCTATAAAATACTCCTAAAAAATGTGTGTGATGGTTTTCAGCTTATTATATTTCTTTAAGTAATAAGATTGAAGTTCAAAATAGAAAATGGAAACCATCAGGGGCAAGAGAGAGTAAATTAGTAATTCACTTTTTTTGGAAGCCCAGTAACAGTGCCCAGTTTTTCAGTTGAAGCAGTAGGAATTACATTTTTCCCATTTGTTTATATTATTTTCTTAAGGTTTCTTAATGTGCTGTTATTGTAACCCCCATTTGTGTGTACCTGGGAATTGGTAACTTCAGAGACTTGCATAACATTAGGTATCCTAGAAACAACATTGAAGGTTTCTCATCTTCGCTGGACAGTATCTATTATTATTATAATTATTATCATTATTATTTAAACTTTCACACATTAAGATGTCTTTTAATCCTCCCATAACATGTCACTTGCCCTCTGTTTCTTATCTACATAAGGAAGTACAAACATTTCATGCTTTGTTTTATAAACACAGTCACTGCCTGCTTGAGTTTCTGCTCAAAATTTAGAAATCAGGGTGAGGGAAATGATGCTTCCTTAAACTTCCTCAAGTTCTTCACATGAATACTTTCAGTCTTTTTTGTCATCTCTGATCTAACTGCTGTTCTTTTAATTTTCCTGCCGCACTGTTCTTTGTTTTCAAATTTCTTGACAAAATTATCTGTCTAGTTTAAAGGTGTTTGTGTTCTGCTGTTTTGCACTTATTTTTATCATTTCTATAATATAGCTCTATAAGGCATGTAGTTTGTGTGACTATCCCAGCTTAGTGATCTGCTGAAAACCTTTAGCCTATTGTCAGCTTCAGAGATTTACTTAATTAGTCATTTATTTCTCCTTTCATAAGCTGGAAAATACTGAATCATGGGATGATTTGGGTTGGGATTGGAAGGGATCTCTGAGATCACCTAGTCCAACCCCCCCTGCTAAAGCAGGCACACCTAGAGCGTGTTGCACAGGATTGTGTCCAGGTGAATTTTGAGTATCTCCAGAGAGGGAGATTCCAGAACTTCTCCATGCAGCCTGTTTCAGTGCTCGGTCACCCTCAAAGTGAAGTTTTACCTCATATTCAGATGGAACTTCCTGTGTTTCAGTTTGTGCTTGCTACCCCTGATGTCTTCTAGGATAGGGGAGCCCCTGAAATGACAGCCAAGTGTAGAATTAGAGGGCTCCAGGTTGAAGTGGTGCCAGCATCTCTGACCATCAAGGTAGGGCCAAAACTGCTAGATAGGACTCAGCCTGTAATTGTGGCTTTCGTGATGTTCAGTCACCAGTACTTTCCTATGATTCTTAAGACTTTAAATGAAACAGTTGTGAGCACAAGGGCTTGCCTGGATTTTTCTTCATGGAGATTTGATTTTTCTTCATGGAGATTTGTGTTCACTTTTAGGTACTATCTAAAGTCCAAACTTTTAGTATTGCTGCCCAAGTGCAGGTTAATATACTCTTTCTGGCAATTCATGATCAGTGAGCTGGGAAATACTCTTCTTTCCTCATCTGGTTTGCACTGAACATTGTTGTATATTCTTCCACTATCCTCCACTATTTGTCTCCTTTGTTGTCATTATCCAGCTCTCTGGATACTCTTGCAAACAGCACACAAGATACTCTTTCCTGTCTAATACTTTTCATTTGAATGACAGGGATGGAGCATGTGGAGTGACCAGCTATTTTTAATACCTGGCATTTTGAATCAAAAGAACTGTGTTAGTTAATCTGTTTAGATAAAGCTGGTATTTGCAGAATTCACCAGAGAATTAGCGAGGCATTCAAGAACCAGGTTTATCCTTAATAAAGACAAGTAGACAGTAGGGAGACAAGAATGGTCATGGTGGCAATTTGCACTGATTTTCATCTGAGAAGAATAATATTAAAAAAAAAATTCTTTCAAAGTATTTACTTGAAAATATGAATTTGAACACGCACAACCTGCAGTCATTGGTTGTATTCTGAAATGCATATATACTTGAACTGAGGTTATCTTCATCTGCTGTGGACTTGGGTGAGCAATCCGATCCCTTCAGTAAACTATGAATTTGTTTTATTATAGTCTGCAACATTATTATTGAATAATCCCCAAACTTCTTTCCCAAAGAGTCTTACAGTCTGAAAGAAAATGCAAAATGGGAGAGAGACTGCAAGAACCATTGTTTTTGCTTTGTAAATGAGAAATTGACACACAAACAGATAAAATGATTTGTCAAGAAAAGCCTATGACAGAATTGGCCAAGGGTTCTTATATTGATTTACCACTGCCTTTAGCCATCCAATCTTCCAATGTTTTCGAAGGCTAGAGATAAATAAGATGGGCTTGTTTTTTCCACAGGTTTGGGAATGAGGAGGGAGCAGGGTACTGGAAAAAAAACATGTTTAATAAATACAACTTCTTTGAAGGATGGTATATCAATAAAATAGCTCTTCATTGAATAGATTTTCATAGTGGCAATATGAACACATTTTCTATTAAGTTCATTTCTATAGAAGACAATAATACAGTAAATATGGGCTGAGGCTCCCAGGTGTTACCATGTTCTCTTTGATGTATTCATGAGAGTTGTTGATATAAAACCAAACATTTTGAAACTGTTATTAAAATATTCTGGCCCATTAAGAATATGAGTCACCTAATTTTTAAAGCTCTCCTGGAGGTGTTTCGTATGGTAGGAGTGTAAGTCTACTAAAAAAGAATCTGGTAGCTGTTGTGCTGTGATACTGTAAACACTGCTAATTCTCAAATGTGTGAGAATAATTCTACTACAGCAGAAAAGAAATTTACAGCACAATAACTATTGCAAGCAACTACAGAGTTTGATTTTTCAACCCCTCCTTATCATATAAACACTTTTATGATAAAATGTATACTTACTGAATTTTCTGAAGGTATGACTTTTAATACTTAGCAAGCAATACTATGGCTTGGTATCTCTGGTTCTTGTTGAATATTCTGAACAATCCATCTGCAGATAATTTAAAATACTTGATTTTTTTTCCCCAAAACATGTTAGTATTTGGGTTTGTAAAATTTTTGACATTTGCTTGTAAAGAAACTCTAATGAAGCCACTGTGCTCAACAAACCTTTCTAACATGTGCCCGAGTTCTCTGTGATAAACTGGACCTAAAATTTGACATCAAAATTTAAATAATCTCTGAGATTTCAACAGTTTGAGTCAGATCCTCCAGTGCTATATAATCTCTTTGCCCTCTAAAGCAGTATGAACTGGCTGTCCCAAGATAATAGTTTTGAGATAGAAGATACTTTTCAGTTCCTTATGACACATGGACTTTATGTTATTTTTGCAGTTGAATAGAAAAAAAGTGTGGCATTGCTTGAGAAACAATTGGTGAAGTTTCATCTTTTAATATCCAGAGATCTCTTATCTGACAAAAACACCTTTACCAATCATTTTCTGTTTTCTTTTTTTTTTTCAGTTGCACAAAGAGGAGTCATGAAGGCTGCTATTCTGAAAATACGGCTTAGTCCAACCTCAGTACATCTTGCATTTGAAAAACAAGCTACTTAATTTTTTAAAGTGCACTTTTTTAAGGGACGGAAAATATAAATCGTTACTGAAAATTTTATTTTCCAACCCTTTTCATACTATGCATTTGAAAAAGCACTTCACCTCACCATAAATTAAATTACTGACCTGAACAGAGAAAGAAATTATAGAAGTATTGTTTTAAATAGAGAAAGTATTCATCAAAATATTGCTGCATCTCTCATCAGCAATGACTTGTTTCCTTCCTCTTTTGTGAATGGATCATTTGTCCCAGGAGAAAAGCTATACTCTCATGGAGATTCAATGTTTTCTGTTTCTGCTGTTCTTTTTTTCCCATCCCATATGTGTATATTCCACAGAGCTAAAAAGGTGCGTATGCTTCCTATGTCTTGCTGTGAGATTGTTTCCAGTCTGGTTCTGCAAGAGGTGTTCTGATACCTACAGAATATTTAACAAAGGTGAAACTGTTGTGGACAATTAAACCAGTTTGCTCACTAGGTTGATGTGCTCAGCTCATTACTGCTGAAGAGAGATAAACATTTACTTGGAATATACATTAAAGTCTTGAGGTTCAACTTCTCTCTAAGGCAGGGTTTGAAAAAGGCTCTCAAACTCCACAGATACTGTTAGTATGACTACTTAAAATATTCTGTAATTTTTGAGATATCATATTTTGTTTATTGTGAAAGCACCGTAGATTGATTACATGTCATTTTGAGTTATTGACAACATGGATCATCTTAATACTTTTAGAGATAAAGCCTGCTAAAATTTGCTGTTTTATCATGATCAGCTCAGTGATTTGTACCATAGTAGATTTCTGTCCTGAGCTGCTTTAGTGAAAGATCTGTCAGCTTTTCCATTATCATATACTTTTTTTGGAGAGGATCCTAATTCATTCATTTCAATTCTCACCAGGATAAAATTTGGCTTATAATAGTATTGGTAGTTTTTGATGCGTTAGCATTTGTAAATGCAAAATATGTTGTTTTCTCACAGCTCTATTTCTAATCTGTTGCCTCTACAGCCAAAGAATTCATTAGACTGAATTCTGGAAAATAAAATATTCAGGGCTAGACTGTTCCTTTCAGCACAGCCTTGTTCCATGAATGGCGTGCAATCTGTGCAGCTTGAAGACATTGTGCCTTTGAGACGCTCTCCTCTGGTGTAGCAGAGTCTTGCTTCCTGCTGAAGGAACATCAGCTCGTTTTAACTTTCTTTATAAGAGGTGGTTCCTATGCAGTGTAAAGAAAAGAAAACTCAATCTATTCCCCTTCCCAATGAACCTGTGTGGTGAAAAGTACGGTATTGACTATTTCTGCATGCTGGAATACGGAATTTAAGTAACTTGGTCATTATTACAAAGGCAAACCTTTTACACACCTAGCTGCTCTAATAGAGGCACACAATGTTATCTTTCCTTTTTGAAAATGCAATTAAAAAGTTTTTGGCTAGCTAGCTATCTTTTTATGTTTGATGATACGTGTTATAGGGATGAACAAGTAATAACAGTGCAAAGTTTCACTGACTGTATTCATTATGGCTAAGAAAAAAATTAGCATTTGGGTTCCTTAAACTACAAGTTCAATCTAAAGTCTCAATGACTTCAATGACTGCTGGTTCAAGCTCTTGAATTCCTTCTGTTTATGTAGTATTAGAATTTCAGGTCCATTGAGTTCAGTTCTGTTCTTGACCTGTTTTTTTTTCATGAGCTCCTTAAAACTGAAATAAATGCAATATAAACAGTCTAAAACAAACAGTAATATTCTAACTTTGACCAAATCAGGATGCATTTATGATGTTCGTAGCATCATCTCCCACGTTTACATGTCTCTTTCAAACCAGGAAAAACAGTGCATAACCAAATATTTAATTTGAGTAAAGCTGAATATATTGAGCTATTCAGCCATAGCAAACACTCACTACAAAATATGGCCAATTGAAAAAAAAAACAAGGAAGCAATTAAAAATCTTCTCCTTTCCTTTTGGTTTTGTATCTACCTTTATAAAGCTTTTTTTGTGACCTACAGAAGAATGTGTGAAATCATTAGTATCTCTTGGTATTTGTTGGCAAGTTCTGTTTGCAGGCCTCCCAAGTACCTGTTCTTTGTGGCAGAATCACAGGGAAGGAAGTACTACCCATGCTAGAGAAAAGCTGGCTTAAGGACCATTTAGGCATGCTGAATATACACCAGTTCATTGGACAGGCTGGGATACTGGCTGGTATCATGGTGGGGGTGCTACCTGCTGTCCTGGAGAGGCTGTGATGACTAGGGGATATTTCTGATGTCTGAAAAAAGGCAAACATTATGCCTGTGTTTAGGAAGGGCCATCCATAAAGTTGACCAGGGAGGTGTAGCCTGCTCTGCCTGGCCTCGTCTCTAGGATGATATTGGAGCAAATCCTTCTGGAGGCCATTTCCATGCTCTTAAACACAAATAACATAATTAGGAACAACCACTGTGGATTTGCCAGGGATAAGTCATCCCTGAGCAATTTGCTAGTTCTCTGTGATTAAGTAGCTGGCACTGTTAGTAAGTGAGATAGAACGGTGGATGTTGTATGCTTTTACTTTAATAGGCTTATGTGAAAGTCTGCCATAGCATCCTTGTAAGCCAAATTTGATACGGATGGATTACAAGGTGGCTGGAAAACTGGCTTAATCACTAGGCTCAAAGAGTCACTGGTTTGAAGTTCAGGTAGCCACTAGTGTACCTCTTCTGCAGTTGATCCTGGTCTAACTTGTTTAATGTCTTCATTGATAACCTGGATGATGTGATGAAACACTCTCAGCAAGTTCATGGCTGCCACTAAATTGGAGAAAGCAGCTGATACATTTGAGGGCAAAGCTGCTGCATGGAGGTATCTTGAAAAACTGGAGAAGGAGGTTGATGTGCATCTTAATATGTGTGTCTTAAGTAGTAGATGCATATACCTGGACTTACCTCAGGACATATATTATACAGCAAAGGTCTATTATCTCTTCTGTAATATGACTTAATTATGATTGAGTATGTTAAGTATAGGAACGTTATTCCTGTTTAATAGAACTATTAATCAGTGACATGGTTCAAATCTCTGAACAACAGTATGCCCTGTCTGGCACTCAAGATATGAAGCAGAACACCTACCACATAATGCATCCTAAAATGAAAAAGCACAGAACAGGCTTTAGCATATAATTACATATATTTACAAGTGTGTAAACACTGCTACTTGCTCCCTCTTTCATCACATCAATGCCAAATTCTTCTATTACATTACTACAAATGTGAAATGAATGGACTTAATTGTTTCAGGTGTATGTTTCTAACTGAAGTCAGAATTTGACCTATGAAGCTATAATAACCAAACACCAAAATAATTGAAAAACATTCACTGATCTTTAATCTAGCAAACAAGTGTGACTGTTCTGTAGAGAATCACAATAAGAGCAGTAGGTCTTTCTTTTATAAAGCTTATTCTCAAGTTCAGTAGGAATTGATTAAAAGAAGTCCTGATACTTGGCATGGATGGGAGGCAAGATTAGGCATTCCGTTGTGGTAGTACAACATGCATACCCTTGTAACATGAATTTTTTTAAAAATTAGCTTCTGTGACTGAGGAAGGGCCTTGTCGCCAAGAAGAAATAGTACTGTTTTATGATGAGGAAATAATTTTGTATGTCTAGTTCTCTCCACCTCTTCTGAAAAAAAGAAATGGCTTATTTAATTGCAGCATATACAAGTGCTCTTTTCTATTTCAGCATAGAAATATGAGCTTACTATTATCACCATTTTTAACTTATCTTGTATACTTTTCCAGGAAGATACCATTCTTTAGACCTATCCCTAGAAAGCAGTAATATATCAGTGTGGAAGAATTATTCAATTTTCTGCATATTGTCTCTGAACAAAACTAGGCTTTGAGTATTTTGCATGAACATAGACTTACATTGTAGTAAACCTTTATCTATAATGACAAACATCTCATCTTAGGTGTTTTCAACTAAGATTTAATCAATTAGAGCCATTTTTTCCCCGAGGTTGGTATTCATTAGTGGAGCTCATAATTTCTAAACTCCGTCTGCTGAAAATAATGAAATTAGATCAATAGAGTTGTGTTTAATGGCTTGTGTTACACAGCTCATCTGCAAGGGCTCTAAACGTACATTTTCATAAGGTCTGCATTACTCAACTCATTGACCAGAGTGTGATGAGCTAATGCTGTTATTTTTAGTTCCTGCACATTTTATCCAAGGCATTTTGGAGATAAAGAACTGGAAGGAATGACTGCACTGAACAGGGAAGCAGGATGCATTATGAATGATTTTTAAGTTCTGTTTTTCTGGAATGAAAGTTAGTCAGACTTGAGTAGTGTTCTAACTGCAATTTCCTTATTTTAATGCCTCCAGTTTATAGCATTGGGAACATGCTCATTTTCATGTTTTCATGAACTGTGTCCATTGGATAAAGGAGCAAAAAAATTGCTCTACTGTACGAGCCCTGTGTCCTGTCCTGTGTCTAACCACAGCCAGCACTAGGGGAAGATGCAGAAAGCTATACAGGAGCTAGTTGCAGGTCACATATAGATCTCAGCCCAGTCCCTAATCCCTGAATTTAAGACCATAACCATGAAGTTTCCTTACTTCTGCCTGTTTGTTACTCATACTGACCATTACAACCCTGATACCACTAGTAGATAGACATGGCAAGGATTACTAAGAGGTAGGATTGAAGTGCATTTGCTGTATCTAATTTCTTTTCTAAGAAAAGCAATATCAATATTTTAAGTCTCCCTTTGTAAAACTCCTTGTCCCTTTTATTTCTTTCATTCTTCTCTGAATCCCCTGTAATTCTGCAGCAAACTCCTTGAGAGGTTGTGTGTGAGCAGATGCACACCCAATGCAGAGAGAGGGCTATTTCTGTGGCTTGTATAACAGCCTCCTGATGTTTGGTGATTTTCCCTAGCCCTTTCCTCACACCACCTGCCAGTTTGTCTGGTTTTTGGGAGAAGAGGTGCGCATTAGGGTTATAAAATTAATTATCTTTGTTCCATTTCTGGTTGGATTTTTTTAATTCAGAGGAGATTGTGACTAATCCAAAGGAAACCTGGTTTCTTAACACTGTCTTTGTCTTGCTGGCCACGTGTTTATAAAGATGTTAGAAATTTACATGAGGAACCTGGTTGAGTGCCTCTTAATGAACCTTATTGGCTCAGATCCAAACTGTTTTAAATAATTAGAAAAGTAAATATGGGGCCCCACAGGATATTTTCAAAGGCACAAAAGGACAGTTAGGTAATCAGCTCATAGGACAGATCTAAGGCTTTCTCCATCTAAGCCACTGAAAAAGCCCTATACCTCTAACTTTACACAAGCTGGAAAACATGGTCCGTAGATACTGGCATATTTCTGCAAACTAAATCTCAAAAAAATCTAATTAAAAAGAAAAAACAGAGTGATAAGAGATCTGGAACAGTAGATTGTGTTGAGACATATGATTCATAATTGCAGACAGGAAATGGCAGCAGATTATAAAAGATCTTTGGTCTGAAATGATGTAGCAAGAAATCTGTGAGGAGCTGCTTAAAGAGGCCTATCAACAAGTGCCTGAATTTCACCAAACCTTCTGTGCTCACTTGTGTTGAACATTTTCAGCTGATAAGAACTAACAAGATGATTTTGCTTTTGATAAACAGTAGGAAGTGCTACTAATTGTCAGTTTGTATTGGTTAAGCTGATACTCCGTTGCATCAACTCAGCAAAACCAGTTTCTTTGAATATGTCTAGCAAACAGAATGGAGCTTACTAAAAACGCCCAGTTTTGTGCTGGCCTGTGTTTCTGTGCAATGTTTATATAATGCACCAAGCTGAGAGATATTTGGTGATGTCTGACTATGCTGTCATGCTGTAGGCATGGCCTTGCTTTCAACCTAATAAAAGAAGACAAGACAGAGGAAGCATCTTGATACTGTTCAGATCCTCTTGAACTTAGCTGTGCTGCTGCCTTTGTGTTCACAGTCTTCAGACTGTAGTTGTAAATATACCCAAAGAGCAATTAGAATTTGTACATTCGTCCTCTAATTCATTGGTATGGATGCCAACATGAACGAAAAGTACTTTATTTTCACCAAAATTGCTTATTTGATTTGATTCAACTTTCTTTTATTCTGATCTTATATCATGTAAAAATCGAAATCAGGTTACATATGTTTGTAATAACCCACATAATAAAAAATGCACATATGTTTTATTGTCATTGAACTCAACATCTTTCTTTCATAATTTAGATGTGGTGAAACTGCATTGATGTTAAAATATGCCAATTAATTAACTCATTTATTTCATTCTAATGTACAGATAGGAATTACCTGCATGAAATTCCATCATGATTAGATTTTGACATTATTTCTTTTAAAATTAAACACATTTTATACCAGATTCTTTCAGTACACAAAAGGAACTGAAAAGGAAACTAGGACAAAAGTCTGATTTTGGGAATGTTTAATGTAACATTGTAAAAAAAAAAAAAAAAAAAAAATCAACAAAGCATGTGATGGATGGCCTTGCTTATGTGACCAGAATTGTAAAGCTATTTTCAGTGAATTGACATTTGCCATGGTATCTATGATTTATTAATAGTGTTGCAGGATAACTGCATTCCTTGAGCACTCAGACATCCTGACAATATGTGGTCTCTGCTATGTAATCACTGTAATCTCTGCTATGTAAATAAAATGGAAAGCAATCTTTGTCTCTAAATAATCCTAACAGGGAATACAGAAAAAGGATAGCAGAAAAAAAAGTTATAGTGAGAGGAAGTGGCTTATCTGTGGTCCCATCATATATAAGTGAAAAGGCTGAAAGCAAGTCTTCTGAGCCTCAGACAGCTAAGTCTCCATCCAGTGGCTTGCTTGTTAGTCTAATCTGTCTCTCACCTACCTTTGGATCTCACCTAACTGAAATTTCACAGATCAGTTTTAAAAGTTATTTTTAATACTCGTGGTTCCGCGGAAAACCTTCTAAATTCACAGAACTGGGGTGATAAGGAGGCACTGATACAAAGCCTCAAAGAAAACCACATTTTTCAGAGGTCATATGCTGACACTGATTTACTCATGAGAGTATCAAACTTCATGTTAAGTATATGCTTATTATGAACTTCCACTTCAATGATATCCTGTGTGACACAGGGTTTTGCTCTGCTTGATGGTGCTGGTTGGCTGACCTCAGAAGTATGGTTTGGTATGTATTACTACATTATCTCTGCTTTATTCTAAATGAGGAAGCTGTGGAATTTCCCTCATTCTAATAATAAACATAGCAGTAGAAGCTTGTGTTAGGCTGGACAAGGCCCAAGGAGATCTTTATCTGGGCAGAGGAAAGGACTTGCCTCAAAATTGACCACAAATTCAGGGGCTGATGCATCAGTTTGGTGTCTGCCTAAAGATAAGTAGGAATTGGAAAGTAAAAATAACTAGAGAACAAGGGGAACTGTGAATGTAGTCCTGGGTGGAAGTCCTATGAGACGGAGGGAAGATTATTTTGAGCATATGATCAGGTGAAAATCCAGACTTGAAATTTATGAGTGGGAAAACCTTCATGTCAGCTTCTGAGAAATTTGTGCATGTTCTTTGTATGAGTGTTTTATAAAAAAGTATGAGACTTTGGAAATAATCAAAGTAATGTGTTATATTTCTTTTTCAAATGGAAACAAGATGTCTTGGGTATCAACTAACATTTGAGGGTTTTTGTGGTTGAAGCAGATTAAAGTGTTTTAAAGTATGAGACCCAAGGGGCACTTTCACATGAGTGTACACCAAAAAAAAGGTTTGGGAATCTCAGAAGAAATGACTACGAGTCCCTACATCAAATTATGGCATAACTTAAAGCAGATAAGAAAAATGAAGAGTCAGGAGTCTTCCACAGGCACATTTTTGCACTGTTCATTAGAGGTGCTTCCTGAAGGTTACACTGTACTGGGGTGGGGGGAGTGGGTTTAAAAGATCATCAGAAACAAACAGCGTTGGGTGCTGCACCCATCAGAGTGACTGACAGCATCCCTGGGAATTCAGACTGTGTGGAAATTGCAGTGTAGTGGGAGATAAGGAGCCTTTCAAAATCTGAATTGCACAAGGCCTGAGCTTTTTTTGCCCTTATCCTACAGAGTGTGTTACAGCACTTTGTCTTTATAAAATTTTAGGTTAAAAGTGATACTATATGCATTTATTAATAAAGGAAACACTATTTTGTTTGCTTGTTGTTACACAGCAGAGTGATCACTGACATTACGAAACACTGCCTGTGTGATGTGTGTACAGAGTGAAAGCTCGTGCATCATTTCAGCAGTTAGAATTTTGTATAAAGGAAATAAATGTGTTTCATGCCTTGAAAACAAGCATACATATGTGTGAAGGAAGCATAAAGGTATTATGGTCATCATTTCCCTTGTGGAGAAAAGCATCACAAGTGAAATGTGACTGCCAAGTCAGACAAATTGCTGTTTAGCTTCTGCATACAAACAGTGACATATTAATTGAATTTCTCATCAGGAAGTTGTTCCAGTCTCCTTGTTCACCTGGTTATAATCCATCTGATGCAGCAGTTGCTATGGTAACAGCTGTTTCAACATTTGAATCTATATAAATATTGCTCGATATAGACTTCTTTGATAATACAGTTAACTTGTGTAGCTATTACTCCTCAGAACAAAATTACGGTCAAAAATCAGAGCAAACAAATTTGCAAGAATTTACTACCGAGCCAGGGAGAGGCTGGTTGGATAAAGCAAGGCTGACACCTGCCGGCTCTTTTGCTCAGACACAAATGCATTTTCCGCGTAAAGTGTCATGACGCGTCCAGCTTTATTTAAAATAGCCTTTTTAATTCCTTCTGCATGAGGGGAGTTTTGGTTTTCTAGTATCATCCCCTATTTATTATTTTATCCTTTTCTTTCTGAATGTTGTGAACAATTTTTATAAAGAGCTTGCAGCTCATATTGCAGACAGTAAGCATGTCCTTAATAAAAACAAGCTTCCAGTTCTTACTACCCAGGTTGCTTATTCATAAAGTTTGACATTTAAGACAAATCCAGTCGTGCTAATTGGCTAGTTAGGCATGCTGATGGACTTGGTGTTTTGAGAGTGAATAAGGTTTTTTATATACCTTTTAAAATACTCTTTGTGATTTTTTTGAGGCAGAGAATGAAGAAATATGTAACAAATAATCTCTTCCAGGCAGAGCTAATGTCTTACTAAGCATCATGCATATGTCCAGTGCTTAAAAATCCTTTAATAAATTCAGGAGTAGGACATGCATAAATACTGTATGATGTCTATCCTCCTGACACTACCAAGGGCACAGCAAAATCATGGGGGAACTGCAGGTGCACTGCAGCGCTGATAATTCCTGAAAGCGTCGCGCCTGTCAGCTCTCAAGGGCAGGCAGAAAGTCTCAGTGTCATGGAAAGGATTTCTTCAATGACAAGTAGTTTGTACGTCTCCTTTGTGGGGGTATAGCATAAACTCCCTCTGTTTGGTTTGGTAGCTAATGTGAGAGAAAGAGAGCAGAGCTTTAACTGCCCTCCCTTCTGCTCCACTTTCCTTTGAAAAGTGTTCTGCTGCTGGCATTATTAACTCTGAAACTCCCTATACAGCTGTGGACTGCAAGGACTGGCTCTCCTATGCAACTGTGGAAGAGGCACAAAGGTTTCCTTGTGACCACTCATTCTTTTTGTGTCCCCACAAAAGGCCAGTCACAATGTAGTATGCTGTTAATAGCTGAAGCACAAGATGTGGTAATGTTAATGAAGCCTGAGCAGCTGACGCTAAGGTTTGGGGGAAACTGGGGCCTAAATGACTGTGCTTTATCTTTCTTATTGAGTCACTGCCACATGACTCTTTTGGCTTAATCCCTTCACAGCATTTTATGCAGAGGCACTCCATTCAGATGTTTAAACACAAATTCATTATATCCCATATATGCTCTGATGTCCTTGCATGTGAATATGACTTTGTTATTACTCTGTCCTCGAGTGTATTTTTCACCTGCCGATGTGAATACTGAGGTATTTTGGCAAAGTGCTTCATTGTGGAGCTGTACTTCCCACTCCTTGGGCTAACATTATGCTCTTCTCATTAGCATGTATGAAAACGCACTTTTTGGTTTTATAAGGGGTCATTAAGAATCTGTGAAATATCAATGTGGAAGCAAAGAAACTGAGCATCATTGAAACTAGAGATGCAGTAGAGATGCAAAGAGCTCTGGCTTTTCAAAGAGAGGAAAGGCGGGAGGGGGGAGGCTAAGGGTGTGCATGCCATGAATGTCCCTTCTGTTTGTTAGCTCTACAGCAGAGTCAAAGAAGCCCCTATCTGTGACAGACAGACCTGACAGACATTGTTTTTCTGTTTTTATTCCTGCCTCATCTTCTATTTGACTTTCTTAGATCCCAGTGTTAGGATAATGTGGTACTTAGTAAGGGGTCTCATTTGTCCGGCTCTTCTAGGGCTCAGAAATCCATGATGTGCCTACTACAGGTAATCCATGTTTTCCTATCAGGGGCTCTGAGATGAAAGTGAAAGGTGAGATTTTTTTTTTGTTAGGATTCAGACAAGCCAATATGAATATTTGAACATATTTCTAGATGTGAAATATGTGGCCCTTCATAGAGTTCCTAATTTGTGTATTTTTCTGTGACAGCTTGCGAAGTCGAGGGACTGGTAGTGGTACTGATTGATGCTGTAGATACCGTGAAAAAAGGTAAGGAGAAAGTCAGCTCTTTTGGTGCTGTGCAAAATCCCAGTAGGTTAATCATCTGACATTGCAGAACTGTATCATTTTAGGAAACCTGAAAACCTGACCATGTTGGTTATTTTTTTCTGGAAAAGAATTTCTGTCTGCTACCTGATACATGCTGTGAGCCTCTATGTCTGTGTCTCTTGAAGTGGAGAGCTACTTGAAAGCATCTGGAGTGACAAAAACCACAGCAGATTATTGTTGTTACAGGATTATGTGGTGTCACATCACTGAAGTTGTAGTTCTCATTGCAAGGAGTCATACGCAGCAAGGAATAAATATGATGGGAAGCAGGTTCATCACCAGCCAAAGAAAAGGATGTCCCAATTCTTGCTTTCTAGTGTAAGTTTCCTAAATCCCTCAGATGCCATTGAAAACCCCACTCCCAAGTCATGCACACCCCACTCACTCCTCAGTGAAAAGCGTCTCTTGAGGCCAATTTCCTGAGAAAGTCTGTATATAACTAAGCGCAAAACTGGGGCGTCACTGAAGACAGACGAGCATATGGAAGTTCTCTAGTTCCAAATTTCGGCAGCATTTCTTCCACTCAGGGACCCTTGAGAATCAGCTAGAGCAGACAGAAATACTAACTTGGAAGAAATTCATCCAGTGCTGTACTCTGCATTTGCTATCCATGTTAGCACATTCTGCCTTCTTTCACAGAAGGAAAATGTTTTGAAGCAAGCATTACGGATGCTGATAACTTTCAGTTACTTGCAGTGAAGTAGGCATCAAGTTATTGTCTAGAAGGGTTCCTGACCTCAGAGTAGCTGAATTTGTGAGGAACACCTGTCTTGTCCAAGTCACTGATCAGAGCAGGGTCAGCTAGAGCAGGTTGCTAAGGCTGTGTCCAGTTGGGTTTTGAGTATCTCCAAGGATGGAGACTTCACAACCTCTCTATTCCAATGTTTGATAATTCTTACCATTAAAAAAAAAAGGTTTTGATTGTGTTAAAAGTGCAATTGTATTTCAGTTTGTGCCCCATTTCCTCTTACCCTGACACTGGGTACTGCAGAGAGGAGTCTTCTTTACTCATTCCTATCAGGTATTTATGCACAGTGATAACATCCCAGTGAGCTGTCTCTTCTCCAGGCTAAGCACTCCAGTGCTAAAGAACAGCATAAGGAAGGCAGACTGAGAGCTCACAACATCTGAAATAGTTCTGGAACTGACAACTTTGAGCAAGTCAGAGTGAAATTCTGTGTCCTGTCCCTAGAGTAGAAGCACAAAAATCATGTCCCAGTAGGAAGAGAGGTGAAAGTAGCTTCAAGATACTTCTGAGCTCCTTTAACCTTGAATTGCCCTGGGGTCTGGTGAAAGCTCTAGTGTAATCTGTTCTTTTTGAACTGTGGTTCCTCTTCAGTGTCCTATGGGAATGTGAAATAGGATTGCATGAAATAGAAATGTCATGGCTGGAATATCCATAATACTGTTTCTTTTGTCCCTACTCCAAGCTGTAGCATGCTCCTTTCACCAGACATTGAGAAAGGATGTTAGGAACAAAGCTTAATGGGTTCTTTCATAGTGCCTCTTCTAAAGAAACCTTACTCAGTGTGAAGGGTTTTTAGGGCCCCTTCAGGCCTCCACGTTGCTTTCACAGGAATAAGGGTGATGATGAGAATTTTCTGTTTAATCTCTCTAGGTCTTAGGCATAAGATGCCTGGGACTTGTCCCTAAATTGTAAACTCTTTGTGTCGGGCTTGGATTTTGAGTTGGATTTGGACTTTATTCCATGCTTTTGGCCTAGCAGAAAGGGTGCAGTTTTTTTCCCTGTGATTTCCTGCAGTGCTGGAGAATAAATAATTAGGACAAGTAATTCAAAACCACAATACATGACTCTGTAATAGGTAATCTAACTTCTTGGGAGTGGAAAGGGCAGGGGGCCAGCAGATGACTCCTATTTACTATGGTGACTTTTAGTTGTGAGAACACCTTCCAGAAATGTTACCACAATGACAATGGAAGTCTAGACTTTTGGAAAATTCTCTTTAGGAGCTCTTGACAGGGTGTTAATGCTTTCCTCCTCACACTCCTCATATCCAGCTGGATTTGCTTCTCATCGACCTGTTAATTTTGATGCAGGTCATCTTGGCAGCTGCTGAGTTAAAAGAGTGGTAAGAGGTAGCATCCTATCAGTGTGAGACTTTTTGGTTTTTTTACCAACTGACTATTCCTTAAGTTGGCTTATTTTAAACAGAACAGCCCAATATCAAAGGTCTTTAAAACTTTTATAAAGTGATATGCTTTAGCACGTGGAGTTTGCTTGTAAGAGAACTAATTACAGGTCAATATACAGGTATTGTGAAAATTGAGCTTTTTCCTTGACCTGGTGACATGTCTGTTCCCCTTTACTTTTTGGCAGTGATACATCTACCACACTAAGTGTTACGCTTTCACACCGCTACTCAATATTTGTCAATATTCCCATTGTTATTCAAATCATATGTCCTACTCGTATTCATGCAGCAGTTAAAATTGTGATTGCTGGATTATAGCAGCCTTTATTGTCATAAATGAATTTTTTACCTTTATTTAATTCAAAACTTTAATGCTCCATTAATGTATGGTACATTGGATATAAGATAGGTGATGAGATTTGAGTGAGATTGTGTCTCTTGATCTTTTCATCTCTATGCATATGGATGGGATAAAAATATGGTCTTGCACCAATTGCACCAATGGTCTTGCACCAATTGGAAAGATAATGGAGAGTAAAAGAATTTTTGGAACTATTGATTTGTATATTTTGAAAGGAAAATATTTATAAAAAATAGTATCAGGGAAATCCAGTGTTGTCAAAACAACAATAAATATTGTTAAGCAAAGGAAAAATGATGGGTAATTCATAGTTTCGGAGTTGAGATAGTGATTTTACAACAAAAAATTTCATTAATTTTCAGTTAAATCAGAAGAAATAACTTTCTCAAATGACATTGCAGACAGGTGTTGGTTCTCCATCTATGAATGAATTCTCTGTTTTTCCATAGGAAAGGAGAAAAATCAAGAGTTAATTTAGTATCTATGTGAACTATGACAATTTTGGATTTCATTTTTCTATTTTAAGCCTAAAAAATCCTGTTCAGAATGGGAGAATCTGTAAATACAGGGAGAAGTATTTCAGCTCTGCAAATCAGAGATGACAAGTGCTGTCTCATTTCTCCATGATGATTATAAGCTACACTTAAAATTATCAAACTGCAATTACGTTACCTGTCTGAAAAATTATCAGAATTATCCTACAGGAAAATAGAATTATTTTGCACTAAAAATTTTCACCAGACTGTAATGATTTGGAAGGCAAGCTTTATTCATGTAATCTCTCCTTTACCAGATTTCATGTTTTAGCTTTTTGACTCTTGGTGCGACATCTTGTTTTAGCTTTGACTCTTGGTGCGAAATCAAGGGACCCTTCTGTGGACCCTTCTTTGACAAAGTCCTTGTCTCCACTGGACAGTGACTAGCCTGAGTTTAGTGACTAGATCATTTCTAATCCAAGGTAATATAGGAGTTAGAGAAAAAGGTTTTAAAACAAGTCACTTAGTATCCCTGAAATAATGCTTTGTTTTCCTAAAAGCAGGCAGGCCAACCTTCTTCAAGCCCACCCACCAGTGTATTTGCTTAAACATACCTACACATTTCCATCTGCCTTTTCCTCTCCTTGCTTTATCTCCTACATTCATGGAAGAAAATGTGTGGGCTCACTGGCAGTCTGAGGGAGTCTGCCTATGGCTAGAGAACCTCCTGTCACCCAAGTGTTTCCCAAGAGGTGCCTTGTCCTCTCACTGACTGTCTGCCTTGCTCATTGTTGCGTATTGTTGCAGTGGAAGTGCACAGTAGAAGTGTCTTGTGTCTAACGCCAAATTAAATGTGTACAGATCAGGGCAGTTTTAACGGTTTATTGCAGTGCACTGTCAATTTGATAAACACAAGTCATGCAGATTAACCAGATTTTTCTAAGAGGTCAGGCTTACCCACCTCCACAGTCCACTGATTTTTTTTCAGGTCATACCCTAAGAATCTATTTTAAAATTCACGGAGTGAAGATGACTCCTCATTTAATTTGTCCTCTCCCAGTAAGCTGGTGTATAGCAGACAGCTGGCAGACCTGTAAGGAATTGCTTCAGTGCTCTCGTTCTGATTTTTTCAGGCTCTTCTCAGAGATACTAGGACAGTCTTGGTTTCCAGTTTATTCTTTTGGGGTTTCGTATTGAGCTCATGACCAAAGCACCAGAGTGACATGCAGGAGAGCACAGAGCAGCATGAGGAACAGCTGTTTGTGCTCTCACCCTCTCCTTAGGGGAATGAGTGTGCCCAGCTGAATATTTTCCTTTGGAATTACTTTAAATACTGTGCTAATAAGAGAGAATTGAGGGGAAAAGAAATGTGCTTGTTGTTTAGTGTATAAATAGTGAGACTTGTTATGTCCCTATTTCCTTTCTTAGCCCAAGCACTGAGCAAGCTTCCAGAACCTGTCTGCTTCACAGACAGGCTTTTCTCTTTGTAGAGATTGTATTATGGATATTCTCTTTCTGCTGCTTTAGGGAGAAAAAGCTGTTGTTTTTTTGGGGGTTTGTTTTACTAGAGTAATATGAAGGAAAGCTCAAAAAAAATTGAATTTCTCTGTTTCCAAGGAAAGTGGATGCTCCTAAATACAGAGAAATAGCACTGCTATTTCAGTGAAGCCAATGACAATTAGGCTTATCTATAGTACAACCTCTGTGTCTGGAACAAGATGAAAATTTGACAGGTGGCACCAATGAGAATTATCCTTTTGGAAATGAATGTTGGAGCCATTATGTATTGTCTATGGCATCCTGTTTGGAGCAATAGAAATGAACCAGAATGACATTACTTTCATTTTATTCTCAGATACTTCTTTCTGTCAAAGGATACTTTCTAAGCTAAACCTTTTCTTTAATCAGGGAAAATTTTATTCTGTTTTCCTTATATTGTATTGCTATGGCAACACAACATGACATGGCATTCTGAGCTGGCTATCATAAACCAGCTTCCCCCATTGTGTCCAGTGACCAGCCTCCGTTAAGGGCTGTGCACTCCCCTGAGTGCAGGGTCTGGTGCCTCCTGTTCCCTCTAGCAGTGCTAGCTTAGCTCTGTGGAGGCGTCTGTGGTGAGTCAGAATAACACGGTGGACATTTTGACGTGTTTATACTTCCACAGGTACTGGGGCACGTCATGGCCCTGTTAGTCTACAGCAGCAGTGTGCAACGCAGACCAAGTCATCTCCAGGAGCGGTGTCACTCCTCACACATGAAGGCTCCTGGCTCATGAGGGCCGGGTATTACACTGGCCAGTTTAAGTACAAGCCACAATCCCCCTGCAACAGCTGAGGCTTCACAGCTCAGCACTTACCTGCAGTTTTAGGCAAGACAGTGCAGTCTGATGGAAGCTGTGCTGCTGCAGACATGCTCCTGTCATTGCCAGTGAAGGGCAGGTTATGCCTGCCTGAGCTGCAGTCGTGCCTCTGTGTTGACTTACGCCTCGAGACTTCGGTTTTTCCAGTGTCCCCTCTTTCCAGAGGAGGCCTGTCATGCAGCACAGAGCCAACACAACCTGGCCTAATTTTACTTACTCCTCAACGAATATGCTAGTAACCTGATATTTCTATTCTAGAAGGGTAATAACGATTCTTTCTGGAGTGAAACTTAAGCCGTAGCAGAATAATTACAGTGAATTATCTGGGGGTACGATTCCAAGGCAGCAGTTCCCAGGCACTTCCTTTGAAGAATGTACCTCTGCAAATGTGAGAAGGACGTTTTCTGACAATCTGCTATTGATTACAGAAAATTGTTTAGTTCTAGTTTCACCCTCAAACATTTATCTCTCTGCTGCCTTGTTTTGGAAGATGAAGCTTCACAGAAACTGAACAGTAGGTCTTATTGATATCAACTCTATTTTACCTAACAGCTCATTTACCCCTTTCCTCTCTGCCTGCCTCCCTCCCTTTCCTTTCCTTGCTGCTGCTGGCAAGCTAATTAGGCTGCTCCCTCAAGAAAAATTCATCCAAGGCCATAATAGCCATATCAGATGGAAGCTAGGATAAAACTCTCCGTGGTATAGCCTTATAAGTGCCTCTCAGCTTCTCACAATATTTCCCTGCCTGCTTTTGCTTTGTAGGGAGAATTCTCTCATCATGTGTTCTATGGAAGTATTAAGTAAATTAATTAAAAGAAATTATGATGTGTATATCCTGAAATATCCTCCTTGATTTCCTTTTATCCCACTTATTTATACATTTTAGGTGCTGGATCTCAGGCTTTGTCCAAAAAGCCTACATTGTATTTTTTGACTATCTTTCCTTTTGTAAATCCTTAACATTCTGTTAGACTAATATATTAAAATTCTTCAGACATGGAGTAGCAATGTTCATAATCTCCAGTTCATTATCTTAATTAGATCTGTCTTATATTATCCCACAGTTTATTCTCATTACTTTAAAGGTGATCAGCCTTAGAAGGGAATGTGAGCAGAATTTAGTGAATTCTATTGTGGCAACATTTCTCTGATCTGGCTTTGGGTCTTTCAGGTGTAATAATGATAATGCTGCTGGTGCCGTTAATTAAAAATTGCGTTTGAATGGTATGAATATTCATTTTGGGGAATGAACACAGAATTAACTCAGGGGGTAAAATGTCTATAATGGCCCAAGGATGTGAAGTGAACCTGGCTCCCCATTAAAACACAAATGAATCATTAAAAATGATGGAAATTCAAAATCCTCCCACCCTGCAAACTATTAATAAAGTATTGTCCAGGTCGAGCCTGTCTTCTAAGGTGGCAACAGACATTAATGTTCATCCTTCGGTAACAAATTATATGACATATACTTGACATACAGCTCTGTCCAGGAGCTAATACCCGATCCTAAATCTTTATTAAATAATTTAGAAGGGCTATTGCTTATTTAAAATTCTCAGGTTAAAGTGATGTATCTGTAAGATCCAGGTTACTTTTAATAGCTTTCTGTGATCAAAATTGCTTTCCCAGAAAGTGATTGTGACATCCAAGATGCTGTTGGGGAAGATACAGACAAGAAGAAGTGCTGAGACCTTTGATAATGAAGCTCTCTGTACCCAAATTCTCTCTCTGGCAAAATGCAGGACTTTAATATTCTGGGCAGGAATGTTAAAAATGTGTCTTTTCTTCGTCATGTGAATAGCACCCCTGAAAATATGAAAGTGATGTCTGTTGGTTTCTTTTTTTCTGAATTTATTTGTTGTCATTTTTTTCTGAACAAAAGAAACATCAAATAATGAATACCTTTTTTAAAAGCTTATCTGGTACCGCAGGATGCTTAAAAAAATGAGACCACAAACTAGAGATAAAGCCTCTTTGGTGTAGGAACGTTATGTGAAGTTTAATGGGCATTTGGCAGGGAATATTTTGCTGGCTGTTAGCTAGTTGCCAAGGGGATTCACAGGATGCATGTTCTAGAATAAAATGCTCTGTGGATAAACTGGGGTCAGTTAAGGTAATTTGCATGGTGCTTTTGACTGGAGCACTGGGGCCTGGGCTTGCTGTGCACTCAGAGATAAGTGCACTGATGTGTGTCCTTTCCCTACTTGCCCTGCAGGTAAGTCCTTTGTATGCGAGACACTTCTCAGTTCAGGTCTGCACTGGATACCTGCTTGGAAAAGCCCAAATCAGCTCTTCGTGTATCCTGTGCAACACAGAATTTGGCCTTCCCTTGTGCAAGAGAGAAACAGAAATGTTGTGTCTTAGGGATTCAAACTGTATCACGAAATAAAAGGAAGGAGGTTTCGCAGTGAGAACCCCTTCCTCCTACGCTTCTAAACGAGGACAGATAAAAGCAAAAGGATTCTGCTGACTCCTGTGTTTTCTTGCTTGTGGTGAAGAGAAGATACGGCCAGCTTTTCTCTGGGGAGGATGTAACAGGGACATGGACAGTATGTATGAAGATTCTTTGTACAGTGGGGATTTCCCTATTAAGCTGCTCCTCTTTGACCCAGTGGTAGTAGAAGGGAGGTCTGTCCTTGGCCTTGCAGTTGTTTGTGGTCAAGAGGGCATATTTTTGCTAGTCTTGTGGGCCCTTTGGAACTGAACTGTAATTTGCAAATAAAATCATGGGAGTAAATAAAGGAAATATTAAAAAGTAACAAAAATTTAGTATTTAATCGGATTTTTATTAGCAGTGTTATTTTCTGTATATTAGGCTGAAGAAATATGATGAATAATTTAGGGTCATTGTGTCTGGACGCAGAACACATAAAAGCCAAAAATTTCCTTGTTTGGCTGGTGGGGCACATTTAGGGTTCTTAACTATTAATGTCTTGTATCACTGAAGATGCTGTAGGGTATGTGTGCTTGGTAGGTCTGATATGGGGACCACAGCAGATCTACCACCTCCAGACCTGCAGCTAGTTGGATTCACTCTGGATTGTCTTTGACATTTTAGTCCTTATACAGAGAATCTATCTGTGTGTCAGGACACTCAGCCCTTTCTGAAATCAGATTCCTCAACATCTAAATAGTAGCAGAGAGTCACTTAAGAAAATCTCTACCATAGCACATTAGTGCAAATGTATGCCACATGCAAACTCTATTGAACAGAGTAACATGAAGGCTTAATTTGGGCTGCTAATTAGGCTTGAGAAACAGACTGCGGCTGGACAGCAGCTGTGAGAGGAAAGAATGAACAAACTCAGAGTTTTGTTTCATCTGATCATGTTTTTCACCCTTATTTAACTATCTGGCAATTATTGTGCATATGCTTGTGTTGTTCTTTAAAATTTATCCTGCAAGAGAGAAACCGCAGATAGTGAGAAACTGATGTTTGTTTCCTCCCCTATGGTTTCATCCCACTGTGAAGGCCAGGCTTAAGGTGATGGGGTAGCTGGCCTTGCATTAGTGCCAGCTGTTTTCCTTGGTATTTCTTTGGAGGTGTAATTACATTAGTTTATTCATGGAATGTCATAGTACTCAGTTTTGAGGACGAACTTGTGCTTGCCTTTTGTACCCTGCTTCTGCTTTGTATATTTTTGTGGAGTCCATGTGTCTAGTGCCTGATAGCTAATCCCATGGACAGTGTGATTTAATAAGAGGAAAGAATGATATGGCTGCATCCTGCCCATAATGCCCTTAGGAAAGAGATTTTTATTTGCTGTCAGATGTCACTGATGGAGCAATTGGCTTCCTTTCATCAAGTGACAATTGCAGTTTTAAGAGTACAGTACAGAGAGCCACTTTAAAGCCAAACATCTCAATTCACAAGTAAGGGAAGGAAAAAAAGTTGTGCAGCTGGAGGATGCTATTTCTTGTCGGCAGCTGTCGTTGAAAAGGCATGTGAATGCTCTAGATGTCAGGTGTCATAAATGCTCCATCCAGAGTTTGTCACGTGCCTGGAAGTATCATATGAAGTGTTGGAAAGAAGTTTCTGAACACATTAGAAGTCTCTAGACAAGCTTGCCTTGGAATTTGCTACACTGAAATTTTAGGGAATGAGGAATTAATATAATTGAGATCTGCAGCAAAATCTCCATGTTTTACCTTAGTCACAGAGCCTTTTTATGTTACTCTGATCAAAATGTGTGACTTTGGCAGGAAAAATGTTCATGACAAATTCTCTGCCCTTTCCTTGGCTCTCCAAATCCTTAGATGTACCTACAAGGGGACATCTGCACATTTTAAGGACAGATGCATGCATGCAGTGGTGGTCATGGAGAAAAAACACTATTCCAATTTAAGAAGAGACTTGACATTAGGAAAATATTGTTATATAGTGTGCCTGCTGTATACTCTACTAGCAGCTCTCAAACTTTTTCCTTTTATGCCATTCTCTTTTCTTCCCCTTCTTCAGTGGGAGCAGGTATCATCACTGGGATAGAAGAAAAGAAGAACAGCTGAAGCCATGAAGAGTATCTGGGTCTTTCACTTGTTTCACACTCCTGTCATCTGCTAACAGGTCCTTGTTTGGAGAAGTGCAGTGCTTGAGAGAGCTGATATGTCTAGGTTGGCTGGGAGCTCTGGCTCTATGCAGAATCCCAAGTCCTCATTGTGTGATACATCAGGTACCCCAGATTGCCTCTGGAGTTGTTCCCGAGTTTGCATATAGTTGGGTCTCCAGAAAGTGCATGGGTGCTGAGCTGTAGTCATGTTGCCCTTCTGTACAATGTTCAGTGTGATCTGTGCTTGACAGCTGCTGCACTACCTGTGTATAGGGGCACTTAGTATGAATCTCTATAAAAACTGTGAACTTGGGAATTTTTTAGGTCTGATGCCTGGTGACAGCTGGGGCAAGGAAGGGGTGAGGTTTGAATCTTCACTCTTTGGCCTTGGACTCTGGTGTTAACATACAGGTTTTCTGTAACGTCCTGTTCCTTTTCAGTTGTCACTGGCTGGCTTTGTCTGTGTATCATTTCTGTCAACTATTGAAATCAGAGTGTCTCTTCCTATTCCAGCTGGCAGTTGCCAAAGCTATGTGAAACAGAACTGGATATACAGAAGAACACTTTCATTATGTTGTTATGTCAGGTGAAGATGTAACACTAGAAACCTAGGGGTGTTTATTGATGCAGGGGACACAAGGCACTGAGTGCTGGAATTCTGCTCAAAGGAAGCAAGACAGATGGGAAGAGAAAAAAAATCTGCACCTGTCAAGTGTCACATCATAGCAGGTGAGTCTAAAGAATAAAAGTAGCAATCTTCTTCCAGTATATTAGTGCCTCTGTACAAGAAATCCTTTGATAACACACACCCGTTGTTCATTTAATAGATTTTTAAATGAAGATTAGGAAAAAGTTACATATAATGTGCCTCACTGCATTAAGTTAATACCAGATTTTATGAGGTAAGGAGTACTGGACCCCACTACCCTGGTCTCCCTTCTGTACTTATGGCCATAGGAGGTTGAAAGAGTTGAGATCAAGGCCACCAAGGAGAGTGGAAGTACCCACAACATCTTATTCATTTTGTGTTGCAGTTATCAAGTAAGTCCATGAATATTGTGGATTACTGGAGTAATCATCTGCAGAATAGCCTCCTAAGGAAAACCCGTGATTTCACATTGTGTCTCACCAGGTGATAACTGGTTCATGATTGCACATAGAGACTTCCTTTTGATGTTTCCAAGGGCTGTTCTACACCCCATAAATCTTAATATATTTGTAATGATTGATAAATCCTGATTGTAATGATTGATAAATACTGCATATAGATCCAAACATAAGATTTGTTTCCCCATTTGTATGAACTGCAAAAAAATACTCTGACCACTTGACTGCATGTCTGGTCTTAAAATTTTCTGTGACACATTAGCATTGTATGTTGAGCAAAATGTGACTTTTAAGATGAAAGCATGGTTTGATTATTAAAAGAGTAACAATGATAGGAAGAAAGGGATACAGTGTTGTCTATCTTTAGAACATAATGAGAACAGGCTACATTTGTATTATTTCCTGTGCTTAAGTTTTGTTACAGTAATTTTCCCAATGAATACATTGCATAGAATGCTATTTCCTCTTTTCATTACCGTCTTCTTTTGCATCAGAGGCAGCTATAGAATCTTAATGATTCTGTTATTCAAACCTTTTTGATAATCTCAGTATTTTGAATGACCTCTCTTTCACCTCTTCCCTAAGGTTACTGAAGTTGAGAATAGGAGTTTTTTTCAAATCAAATTACTCACCAAAGAAAAGGGCAAGGTAGTTCAGATAGTTATTGTCACAATTACAGATATTATAACAAGGATGAGGAAAAAAAAGAAAAAGAAGTCTGAAACTTTACTAGTTTTCCACCACAAAGCAGGGAAAATAAAAATAATTATTGTAGGTGAGTCTGGTTCAAAATTCACTGAAAATCACAGATCCCGACATATGAGATTATTTGGGTTTCAGACACTATCAAATCAGGGGTAGTTCTGTATTTGGGGTAAAAAAATCACTGTCTAAACCATTGGTAATCACTGACAATGTGCTCTTTAAAAGTTTTGCCATCTTGAAAAATGCATAAATGTGGTTGTCCATGTGCATTTGAAATATTTCAGGAATGTTTATTCATAAGACTTCTTTGTATTCAAATGAGAGGAGAAGAACAGATCCCCCACATTAGGACTCAAGGTGCTGGCTGGTGATACAGATTGAAATGGGCTAAACACTGCTTGAGATCCATATTCCCTGTTGAAAAATTGGTATGTGAAAAGTACTTATTAAAACCCAAATATTTGTGTCCAGAAGCAAAGTATGGTACCACACAGTGTGACTGAATGGACTCTGCCAGCCAAGCAACTCTTATCATTTATAGACGTGACTGAGTAGTCTGTAATGCTTCACAAATATCTGAGATAGTCAACCAAGAACCCTAAATGTTAAAAGCCAAGATTAAGGATTCAGTACTTTCAGTATCATTAAGACTTGTATGTGTGCACTGACCATTCTAAATGGTAAATACACTTCCTTCACATGCCCTGTACTTTCTATAAAGGTTGTTTTCCTACAGTGGGCAGGGAGATCACATGAGAGACTTATGGGAAGTGCACAAAGAACAAATATAGGCACAGGATTTACCTGCAAAGAGATTGTAGAGAGCAGGGTTGCTGTATTTACTCACACTCTCCAATCTTTGTGTGAATAAAGCAGTGTCATGGGACATGCTGCAATACTGATAATGAGTTTTATATTCATTCAGCCTAGGAAGCTTCAACAGATACAGTTTGCCTGTCAAATGGATTTAAAATTGTATTGTCTCTGCCTTGCTTTCTGCACTGATTGCTTTCGTATTGCAGCTCCATGCCTCGATAGACACTTTGATTGTCTGTATCTGTCACTTTGTTCACATGAGCCTCCCTGTAATGTGTAATATGAAACTCTTTCTTTGTTTTTATACGAAAACTCAACAAGTGCTTATACAAAGATTATTAACTTAGGGAGATGGTGGCCAAAATTATATTTTGCTTTCTATCCTTGGTTTTTTTTTTTTTTCTGTGTACACTGCATGATAGGCAACAATCCACTTAGTTCAAGATCTCAGCTTAGTGAAGGAACCATTTCAGAAGGAATGTTGTGGATACAGCTGCAGACATTTCCACGGGTTTCATTACCATGCTGCACACAGCTATAATAATAAACCTTGGCTACCCTTGGCTTAGCTTTTATTTTAAATTCATAAGATCTGAGTCCTAACTTTCAGCACAGAGTATGACTGCAATTTAACAAGTCTTTTAAGCATGTATTCCATCTCAAATACATTGAATTAAGAATGAATGATTTAATCCTGACACAACGATTGGGTATATAGTCTATACCCAAGCACTGTGTATTGTTAAAAAACCCTCATGTCTTTGGAGAACACTGCTCTGAAGAAGCCTGCTTGAGTACCAAAGGCGTCACAAAATGGTCTTTTAAAGTTTAAATTACCTTCAGGAAGTGAGTTGAAACTGTTGTAAATATTATAGATATATTCTCAGTCAGGATGAGGATTATCAGTCTGACTCCAGTATTTATACCTTAGGCTTCACTCTGGACGTTCGCCATTTCTTTAAAAGAAGAACAAATTTCACTTTTATTGTATCAGAATATGCTGGTTTGTGTTGTGCTAGGCCCTGGATATGGGCTTTTAAATATATACGATGTAAGAAATATAACACAACCCTAATCGCTTCCTTAAAGAAAGTTGATGTGTAAATAAAGAATCCCATACACTGAAATGGAAGCATAAACGAGAACCATATATTTCACATTTTAATCATTTTTTCAGATGTGCTAGCACTGCAATAACCTAACACAAACTTTAAAACTTATTAGAGTATATTTTTTATTTGTAGGCAGAGAATAACAATTCATGTTTCTCGTTGACGTCACTAGGTCGTCTGATTTCCGTATGCTTCTGAGCATCTAGTGAAAGACCAGAAAATTAAATTAGTATCAGGCAAACATATTAATGCCCAGTAAAGCAAAATTGTACACACTAGATGTCTTTATCAGTTCCTTTAAAATGGGAGCTTTAAAAATTACTAACAAGAAGATTAGAAAACAAGAATGATATAAAAAAATAACTTAGAAGAAAGATTTTCTTTTCCAAATCATGTAAAGGAGTAGCATTTATAACTGTTATTCCTTTATTTTCCTTCTCCCTAACTAAATTTAGTCATCAATTTAACTCAAATTTTAGGATTTGCATTTGAGCTTGATGCCAGTAATAATAAGTGAGATAAATCAAATTAATATCCTTGCAGATACAGTTACTTTAATAACTTTGCCATTTCCATTCCCTTTTTATCTGCATTATCACAATTCGATAACATACTACAGTAAACCAATGCCTCAATGAACTTCTTTCTGTGCCCAGCATGGAGAGATTAGAATTTCTAATTTTATTGCACAGATTGTCATATCTTGCCTTATACAGAACCTTTTATTGCAAAAGGAAGCCAGATGCTATGATGTAAAGAGGAACAAAGTTTTTCAGAGTTTGTATGTATGTACTTCTGGGGTGAAACAGAGATCTTTTTCAAAGCAACCAGCAATATCACACAACCATTAAAACAGAATGCCCAGAGAAACTGGATGAGAGTGTAATCGTTTTCCTGGGCTCTTGGAGCTTCCAGGACAGACAGGACATATACTCAAATACAGAGACATCAATACTTGTCTATATTCAGGGGGTTTTGATACTTAAACACCCTCACTGAGACTGCTGCTGTGCTTTTATAATCTCAGTAATTGGGCTTTAGGAGGATGGAATAAGAATGGTCTGCAGAGGACAAACCTGCTTTTTAGCCTAGGGCCACTGAGCAGGGCTGTGAAGCTCCTATTGCAGGCATTGCCAAAAAACTGCAGCCTCTCTGCATTCTCCATGCCGGAATTATTGGGTTCACATAAGGAAACGTCGCACACTTGTCAAGATGGTCTTCTCTGTTCGGTGTCATGAAGAGCCTTTCCGGGATATTTTTTATATCTCTCAGTGTGAACCAAATGCCATTTTATACATATGTATGTACAGAAACACTCCTAAGGAGGATGTCCTTCTCAGCATAAAGGACAGATATCTGAGGGAGTTGTGGAGTAGTAATTGTGCTGGGTCAGCAATCTCTTAACACCAGCAGTTTAAGCCACCGTGTCCATAATTGTCCTCTGCGTGTTTACACAAAAGATTAATATACACACGTACAAACCTTTCAAGCCCATGTGTGGGCTGGCTAATAGTTTACCAAGTGTTATCATCTGCCTTGGTCCTCCCACTTATCCTTGTTCCTGCTGCCAAGTGTGCCTGGAGCAATTTTTAGTGGAAGGGTTACTCATTATATGAAGAGCTAGTGCTTTTGTTTTCAGTGCTGTTCCAGGTGCACTAGAAGTGAACAAACCACTTGAAGGAAAGTATTTCAATCCCTCACTTCATCCAGGCTTCACATGACCTTGGTAAATCTTTGATACCTAGCTTTGCATGTATGGTTGGGTTCAGTTCTGAAACTGAATTGGCTCTGAGAGTGCAGTTGACAAATCTGAGTTAGATGCCTAATGGATGGGGAAATTTAAGACCCTGAGAAACGGATTCCTTTTGTTTATGCCTCCCTGTCAACTCATTAGAACAGATAATTACATCCTTTTCTTCTTCGAAGGTACAGAGGAAGGATAGGGAGAACAATAGTGCCCATTTTTAACATAGTGGTTGAGAGACGAAAGTGTTCCATCAGGGAGCAGAAGACCTGGGTAAACAGATTATTATAAGTGTTTATAAATTTTTGTCTTGATAAAGCAGAGCAAAGACACAAAATAAGTCAGAAAGTAAAATTCATATAGAAGACTCAGCACGCTGTAGCTTTTTTGTCATTAATTTCAGTAGCTTTTTCTATGAATGCAATGTCACAATTTATTACTTCTGGTGTAAATAGGCTTTTTTATTCAGCAGTTAAGAGGGAGGTGGCATACAAAACTTAGGCAGAAAAGCAATACTTTTTACACTAATATGAGTCCAGAAACATTAGAATGTTACTGTGCTCACATACACTCAGCTGTAATAGTTTTGGTTTCATCAAGGCCCTCCTGAGGTAGCTCTGACAGGCTATTTAACTCTGCAGAGCTCTGTGACAGCTGAAGCTAAACACATTCAGCCTTTGTAAAAGAGTTTAAGCAACCAATAATGGAAGAAATGGAAAACAAAGAATTGTAGATGTAGAAACAACAAAAACCCCACCCTTTAGGATTTTCTAAAGGATTGTTAATATCATGGTTAAGATTTCTTAGGACTTTTGGGTCTTTTTCTGCCATACCTTCTTTCCTGTTTTAGGATTTGGGGGGTTTTTGCCACTTGTATTAGAATGTTGCTTGTAAAATCCATTCTTAAATAACTCCTCCTTCTGCCTTTCTTCTGTGTTGTTTCTATTCTCCATCCCTTCTTTAATCTAAGACTTAAAATATTTAAGAGTTAATGTCTCAGGCAGTGACTTCCATTTTTTTCCAGGGAGAAGCCATACAAGGCTCATTTCTGTCTCACATGCAAGGTCTCTTTTTCCATAAATTTATTGCATGTTGAAAGTAAGTCAGAAATGGAGTTCATAAATTAATGAGAATTCATAAAGCTACTTATAAACATTCTCCAGGCCATCACACAAGATCAAAAAATAAAATATGAAGATGTTTCAAAACTCTGTGTATTTTGGTGGTTGACCCTAGAACGAACACCAGGAAACTATTCCCTTCATAACCAAATACCACACTTGCTAAAGTAAGTTCTATGAATACATCTTGACTTTGCATGTGTTTCAAAACTTTAAGAACTAAAAATATTTGAGCTTGAGAGAAAAAGTAACATAACACAATTACATTTAATACTGAATTTCTCTTATCCTAGCAATGTGCGGCTTAGGCAAGCTACACTGTCCCTAAAAGGTAATAACTTAGGAGATATCCACTGCTTCACAATTTGTGATCAGTCAAGGTAATACAAGTTCACAGAATGAGGAATGGCTTGATTGGTAGCTCAAATTTTTCCTGAAGAGATTGAAAACCACTTGCTCCTCTCATCTGACCCCATATGAACCCATTGATTTATATAAATCCTTCTTGGAGCCTCAGTGGTCTGAGAACATCAAGAGAGTTAATATGAAATGTATTTTGATTTGGATGACGCTCTTTAGGGACTTCACTAAATGAACTTCCTATGTATTTGATATGGCCTGAAAGGATGGATATTTAGACACTTATTGTGGATCATCTAGAGTTAGGTAACTGCTTATATGTTGTAACTTGATTGTAGACCTGAGCTTTTGGATTTGGAAACAATCAGAGATCTCGCTGAAATTCCTGGGCATGACAATCACTCTGTTTTAAGGTAAATGAGAACAGTGGAGAGATAGTAGGTGCTAAGCAGCAACTGACACAGTGGAATTACTACTATGAACACTGACAGCAGATCCCAACAGCCCCAAATTTCTGCAAAGCAGTCTCAGAGCCTAGGGATCTAATAAATAGAGCAGAGAATCAGCAGCCATGAAAAAAACCACAGAAAGGACCAGAAAAACAGGTAACAGAGAAATATGTGTGGCATGACTGAAGGAAAGCCAAAGGGGATAAAAACAGCTTTTGGGGCAGAGTGATTGTTAAAAAGACAGATTTAGAATGCTTAAATACAAAAAAAGAAAAACATTCTATTGCTCTTCCTGCCGTATCAGGGATTTATGCTTGCTCCTGGTAAATAAAATGGGTCGTACCAGAGCAATCACAGGCTATCTCATCAATTTATCCCCCTAACGAAACAATTGAGAAAACCCCAAATATCTGCTTAGCTACTTGGATAAGAAGAATAAGGATATAAAAGAGAGAACAATATTTCCAGCTGTGGAATTTGCTAGATATGCAGTGAAGTGTGTTGTTCAGCTGAGTTTTGCATAAGAAATACATTTATGTTGCATTTCTAATGCAAATTGCACGTATTTTACATGGACGAAATGAATTCTTGCTGGCTGGATCTTCAGCTTTTCAAATCAATAGAAAGACTCTAATGTATTTTCAATAGACTTTGGAGCAGGCCCTTCCTCCCATGCACTCAAAATGATTTACAATCAATCTATGGCAAGAATCCACTTCAGAAAGCCTGAAAACTACGAATATGCAGTTTCATGGGGAAGCTAGCATCAGTGGCCTAAAAATAGACTCAATTTCAATATACTGATCCAGATGCCCACGTGTGAAGAATTTAGTCCCTGTGCATATGTTATCTAGCTTTTAGTAGTTTGAACAAAAGAGGCAGAAGACTATGTTTAAGGAAGTGATGACAAGTGCCTCTTTTTATCAAATGTTCTGTGCACCAAAATGGAAATACTCAAGGAGCTTATTTTGATGGCATGTTGTTTCTGACCCCCCAGTAACTTGTCACGTGACTGACACCAGAATTGGTGTGGATAAATGGAGAAGCCACTCATATTTTTACAGATGGGTTGCTAAAGAACCTTTTTATATGGCCTCTTCTAAATGCAGTGGCACTTTTTTTCTCCTTGGCTACATCTGTACTTTAGGATTTGGGATTTTGCAGCTTCTGACTATGGAGGCACACACCAGCAGTGTCCCATCTTCTTGCTGAGGTAAAACTGAGGAGCAAGACCTCCCTTCCTTTATGCCAAAAAATACACTGGCTGGAAGGGAGGGACACAGTCCACCAGTCTGAACAGCTGGGGAATGAGGAGGGAAGGTGTTTCACAGGCTTCGCGTCCCCAGTAATACAAATATAGACTCACAGCACTATATTGGGGAATATGTATATAGCATATATGCTGCAACCCTCAGTGTTTCTGATATTTACAAAGAAGGGAGGACTGAAAGAGTCAGTGAGCAGGAAAAAGATGGACTAGCAAATCCCCAAAGGCACAGAATATTTTGACATTAAAAAGTAGGGTAAGGAAAGATAATTAGGAAAGGAGATGATGTACTGCTCTGAGCAGGCAGATGGGGGAGTAGAGAAAGAGCAATGGGCAGTTCAGAGTAGAAAACTACCTGGAGCAGTTTGTGAGTAGAAGAGGAGGAGATGGGTGAGGATGACAGATTGGCATTCTGGTTTAGGAGCTGATAACTTGCTGTTGTGCATCTGACTCCTTGCAATGTGAAATAAGGGACTTTGGGGAGTCTTAACTGGGATTGAGGGAGGTTGTGGGAGTCTTATGTTCCAAAAATGTTTTTCTTTGCTGTATCAGCTAAAGCATGTCATAGCAAATCCATACTATGAACAGCCAGATGGGACAGCAGGAAAGTTGGTAGAGATACTGTTTAAAAGGTCTTGGCAGATTTAGCTATTCCATAATTAGCATTGTAAGAAAATAGCAATCAATCTCATAACACTTTGCAAAGATCACAGCTCAGGGATGAACAGTAAAAAAGAACAAAGTCTTGGTACACAGCTAACAAGATGTGTTAATCAGACAGTTAATTCTAAATCAGTCATGAGACCGAGCAATGCCAGGAATCCTAACCCTGCCAAAACAAACAGCAAAAGGCAGGTCAGAGCCACCTTTCCCCATGACTGTTAAGAGAGAATGGTGAATTCCATTGTGAAATGCCTGCCACCAGAACTTGGCATCACAAGTACTTTACCAGATTTCTTAGGATCAGATCTCTAGGAAGCAACTTTGTTCAGCAAGAAGCATGTCCAGAATGATAATGAGAGAACTGTGAATGTACCATACACTCACTTGGGTATCTGACACTGCAGCCAAAGAGAAAACTGCACTCTGGAAAGTGATGCAGAAACTGCTTTATCCCTTACAAATTACAGTAAGACACTTTATTACTCCTTTTGTTTCATTGATAGAAACCAAGATTTCTTAGAAGTGTCAACCCAAGAAAAATAAAGGTGAAATATACCCAGACACGTCTACACCACTGCAAAAACTGCCAGTGTCCTGCTGCTATAATCAGTGGAGAACAGAGCCAGCACCTGGTGTGAATGCACCTGCCAGCAAGGGCTGCCTAGGATGACTTCCGTCTTTTCTTGCCCTCTGCCTCTGTTTTTAAAACACTCCCCTTCATCTCCACCAAGTGTTGCTGAATAATTTTCCCTGTTTACATCATCATCCCTCTGGACTGTAGGAGAGGTCCACAAGGCGATTGCTCCCAACTCACGGACGGGCTTCTTGGCATTTGTAAACTCCTGCTGTAGAATTGCAAAGAAAGGATAGAAAATGCTGCACTGAGCTGGGGTTTTAGTGGGATTGCATCAAACTGTCTACTTGGTCTGTGAAAGACTTAGAGACAGATAGAATAAAAAAAAGTTGAGGAAATAACTGTGCATTTACACAAAATGAGGAGTATTCTGAGTATCCTTTCTTTCATCACAGTAGAAGAGTTTTAATAGTGCTGGTATTCAAGAATATAGTTCCTATAAAAGAAATACATTGAACAAGGAGTTTTCTCCCTATTGTTTTTACTATTAGTTTTGCATCCCTTTTCATCCCCAAATCTGTTGCTTCTAGGTGATGAGTCCTGGCATACACTTCCCCACGAGTGCATGCTTTGATACTGATAGTTCAGCTCTGGACTCCTCTTCTCCTCCAGACCAGATGTTTGACTTCTTCCTGCTAATAGTTAACATGGAGCTACCTCATTATACACCTCTCTCTGGAAATTATGCCAGTGCTGCTTCAGCGTCAGCCAAGAGCCATGCAGAATCAATGGGACAGCTGGTGTCCTCCATGGGGATGGACTACTTTACCTTTTGGATCCAGGCAGTCACTGTGAGCTGAGATCCAGGGTGCTGTGAATGATTTTTCATAGGCAGGTGAGAACAAAAGAGCTTTGAAAATCTACTTCAATAGAATCTGGAGATATGGAGCTCTCTTAAAAAAAGAAAGAAAAATTACACATGCACAGTCCAGTTGCATTTTCATCTTAATTGATTTTTGTATGAGATGGAAAAGTGAATTTTGTCAAACAAAAGAGCTCATAGAAATCATTTCTTTACATACCATCAAGTAGATTTTTTCATGCACAACAGCTGTGTTGTGTTTGCAAAAATCAAATCATTCCCTTGTAAAGCTCACAAACTGTAAATTGATTCATTTGATCTTGTCCACAACATATGCTAATCCTCAAATATCCAGGGAAGAAGGGGACGAGATAATGCTAACAAAATAAGCACCTGATTAAGATAAAACATTTGTTGAGTTTGAAGCCAACACATAGTTAGTGTATTTGCTGTTGGGAAAAAAGCAAAAAAATTTAAGACTTTAAAAGGAGGGCTTAAGCAGGAAGAATTTGGGGTTGTTCTGTGAAGTCTCACTAAATTGCAAGTTGGAGAATTCTCCTGAAAATAAATGATAATAGACTCCTCTTAATTTTCTTCCTACAGTGTGTATGCCTACTTTCACAGAAGGTACTTGACAAAACTCATCAAGAATGAAGCAGTTAGTTTCTACAATCACTGTATGACTAAAATAGACTGGAGGATTCTCAAGGTCATCCCTACTTATGAGACTGCCTGGCTGATTTACAGTGTCTAGTTCAGACCATCCAAAGGAGCACTCTGTACATGGTATTATTTCCCCTTTACCTCTGACACTGAATTTAGTTTCAGACTATAAGGTTAAGGACTGATCTTTGTCGGCACTTGAAAGTCTCTCAGTCATGATGGATGCTGCTGAAAACAAGGATTAATAATAGCTGTTATCCTTCCAAGGCAAATGATCTTCCAGTGTAATAACTAAAGGTGTTTCTGATGTCTCCCTCTGCCAGGACTGCATGGAATAACATCTAACCATGCCCTGTCTTTGCCAAATTTGTTGAAAACAATTTTAACACCCAATTTTAATCACATCTACTTGTTTCACCTCAAGGGGTTAATTCTTCTTGGATGTCAAGTCTCCAAATCTGCAAAACTCAGTGAAAGAGGAATGAAAGTGCAAGGTACCAATGTAACCTAGGCATCTGCCATCATTTTCATCAGGAATTGCACTGACTGTGTGAGTGCTGACAGAGATTTCTCTGTGTTCCTTTTTTCCTAATCCTTTGGTATTCAAAGCAAGCACTAGTTTTGCCGAATAGAGAGAAACACAGCTGAGTCACATGTCTTCAAAGTGGCTGCAGGAAAAGACCTGAAAATGCATTAATATGACAGCCGTCCTTCACAATAGTTTTAATACATCCTGTAGAGATCATGCCTGGCAAAGAGATCTATTTCCTTTAAAGAAAAGCACTGTGGTTGGTTTTTCTTTCCTGTCTGGATTACCTTTCAATTGGTTTTATTTTGATTTCTCCTCTCAAAAAATGATAAAGGAAACTGAAATCTCAGAAAATTATTATCTTAATTGCATTCAAAATTTGTCAATTCCTTGTAAATATGTGGGTCATCTGTATACTTGTGGCATTTTTTATCTCAATCCTCTCAAAAAAAAAAAAAAAGAACAGGCTTAAACTTCAAAACATTCCTGTGAGGCAGGTAAATCTTTTCATAAAAGGTTATTTCACCTTTTACTGAGATACAGGCACCTCCAGGGCGAAACACTGTGGTTTTTTAACTGCCTGTAGCCACACAACACAAGAAGTGAGGGGACAGGAAATGAAAACCATCCTATCCAATTTAATTTTAAGGAGAAAAGAGATAGGAGGTTCACAGCTGGGATTTCACCAGAGTAGAGGAAATAATACACCTTAAACAAAAGTGTCACAGTGTCTTTAGTGACTGCAAGTAGCAGACTCTCGCTTTATGTCTTATCTGGAATACAAAACCCTCTTTCCATGGTCCTGCAATAATAATCTGAGAATTCATGTTAGAGGGTAAAATACAAGTTGCCAAATTAACATTTACTCTTCCTGAGGAAGCTAGATATTCCTTAGAGTTTTTGCAATGCAAATACAACCTGGCCATCACTGATAAGTTATGACAGTATCACAGTAAAAGGTGGAAGGATGCAGCAGGTGTTTGAAAGTGCCAGTGCAGAAAAACACCAGAGGAAAGGTTATCTTCCAAAAGCGTTTATTCCTGTTCCCTAGAGTATCTCAACCCATATCTGCTTGTTTATCCATAGTTCTGTAGTGACTGGAAATGTTTAGATGTCTTAGGATAATTTGGACAATTTTCTCTCTCTGGGAATGAGCTCTTGTACTCGAGGTACCAGCTGAGGATGAAGAAATGGGAATTGCACTTTACAGCTCTGAAGTGGCCTGAGGGTGTAAGCAAAAGTAAAAGCACCAGCAATGGGGACCAAAATGCATAGTGGTGACTGCCATGGAAGAAACAGGAAGGAGGGAAGGAGGGAAGGAGGGAAGGAGGGAAGGAGGGAAGGAGGGAAGGA
>NW_024581137.1:33188162-33210831 GCF_017639235.1 Corvus kubaryi | reverse complement strand
GGAAGGAGGGAAGGAGGGAAGGAGGGAAGGAGGGAAGGAGGGAAGGAAGGAAGGAAGGAAGGAAGGAAGGAAGGAAGGAAGGAAGGAAGATGAGGACAAAGAGTAAACATTTGCTGTATTTGTGCTGTGCTTGTCTTTTTGAGAGCCCCTGTGAAGCTGTGGCCACTGAGCAAATACTTGGTGTGGTTAAAGAGAGAAATAGTTGCAGCCATAAGCAGAGCCTTTCTGATTAGGGGGGACAGACTGGTTGCAATGGGATGTGACCCAAAGAAACCGTGCCCTTCTAACTTCCACATGTGTTTGATTGCAAGAAGGTTAGGATTGCACTCTACATGTATTTTTGTGAAGGGAAAAAGAGGAGCTAGGATATTTTATTCTAACTTCTATAGTTGTATCCTTTTCTTCCACTGGATTTGTGAGTGGCTTCTTTAGCTTTGGATAGTGTAGTCCTTCAGTAAGTGGTTAAAGCTATGTTTTGAATGCATAAAAAGAAGGACAAAAACCATTTGTGGAAACTCTCTTTTGTACCTTTTCTTTACATTTGAAAGGAAACCAAGTGTGTTTTCTGTAAGTGATTCATCAAGAACCACAACAGCCATGTTCAGAGCTTGAACAACCTCTTCTTCTGCACACTTCTTCCATAAATCCTGCATTTATTTCTGACTTCCCTGGGTAAACCCGAGCAATGTGCTGTGCTTTTTACAGGTGACCTTCATGCCTCCCATGTCAAGTTATAGCTCCCAAGCTATTTCCAAGCCTCCCTAGGATGTTTGTCATAGGTTAGGAAGTCTGTGGGGCTGCTGAGAACTGTGGTGAGAAAGCATGTGTTATATCACAAGTGGTTTCTACATTCCCAGCAAGAGGAAATTATTTTGACCAGCATATTCTGCCTTGCTTTGTGTTGCTAGGGCATAAAGCTGTCAAATGTTCTGCAGTTTAAAGAGGACAACAACACTGACAACCACGGGGATTTCAAATACCTACTGATTTCTGAGTTATATAGAGAAGAGCCAGTATTACTTATTTCCTGGTCAAAAAGAGTGAGAACTGAAATATCCACTGGCTGGTTAAAACTGTTGGGATCCAGGCATAAAAGTGTTGACCAAGTCAGTCTCTGTGCTGTGGAGAAACACCCATTCAGCTGGAAGCTATAGCAGCAGCAGCCATAGGTGTGCTGTCCACTGCCCTAACACACGGTCAGTCCTGCCACAACAGAAAGTGAGGAGGGCTAGATCCGACCCCATTTCAGCAAAGCAAGTAGAGCTGGGAGAAGCAATGGCCAACTTGCCTTTCAGTGGTCAGCAATGAAGGCCTTCTCCTTACCTACAAAGGGAGAAGCAGCTGGGGATGTTCCAGGAGGGGAAGAAAAAGAATGGTTCTGGCAATCTCTGCAAAGATTCTGCACCTGGGACAGGACAACCCTGTTTGTGTGTATAAACTAGGAAATGAGAGGCTGAAGCTGGGGGAAGTGACCTGGGGGTCCTGGTTGATGGTGTGCTGAGCATGACAGCAGTGCCCTGGCAGCCAGGAAATCCAACCGTGTCCTGCGGTGCATCAGGCACAGCATCGCCAGCCGGGCAAGGGAGGGGATTGTCCTGCTCTGCTCTGCGCTGGGGCAGCCTCACCTCGAGTGCTGGGGGCAGTTTTGGGTGCCACAATAGAAAAAAGACATTAAATTGTTAGAGAGTGTCCAAAGGAGGGCTACGAAAGTGGTGAAGGGTCTAGAGGGGAAGCCATATGAGGAGTGGCTGAGGTCACTTGGTCTGCTCAGCCTGGAGAAGAGGAGCCTGAGGGGAGACCTCACTGCAGTTACATCTTCCTCATGAGGGGAAGAGGAGGGGCAGGCACTGATCTCTTCCCTGTGGTGACCAGTGACAGGACTCCAGGAAACAGCATGAAGCTGAGTTGGGGCAGGGTGGGGGATGGGGGTGTGTGTTTAGGTTAAATACCAAGAAAAGGTTCTTCATCCAGAGGATGGTTGGGCTCTGGAACAGGCTCCCCAGGGAAGTGGTCACAGCACCAAACCTGACAGAGTTCAAGAAGCATTTAGACAACACTCTCAGGCACATGGTGTGACTCTTGGGATGTCCTGTGCTGGATCACGAATTGTACTTGATGATCCTGATGCGTCCCTTCCTCCTCAGCATATTCTATGATCCTCTGAAGGGAAGAAACAGAGATGTGTCCTTGAAGCAGAGACAATGACATGTTTAAAATGGTGGACAGTCCAAGATGTACAGTTTTCTTGGGACGGCCAATAGCTGGAAGCTTAAGATGTGGAAGATGATGGGTTATCCATAATTCAATTTCAGTATTATATACTGGAAATTAGTGATGATACCATAGCCATGAGAAGGTCACCAGCAACAGGAAGTGTAAGAAAAATCCAACAAAACTTGACTGTCTTTCCTTTTATTTCATAAATGTCTATCATACAATTCTCTAGTATTTGTTTTGAGTCAATGTTCAAATACTCAGGGGGAACACTTGAAATCCAGCAGCTGAGACACAGGGAAAGGGATCAGATAGCATGAGAAAGCTAAAATTATTTCAGTGGAGTTTTGCAGAAGAGACCAAGCTCGTGTCTCTTACAGATCAGTCAAGTGATGCCTGGACCCAGTGTGAATCAAATCTACTGACGATTTCTTTGATGTATAGTCCCATGTCCTTCTCTGCTTTTCTACTATGTGAGCTTTTTTATCTCCTCCTCCGTCTGGCACTTTGTTTGCTTTCCCTTTAGAGAGAGAGAGGAAAATGGTCTGAGGACTCATTACTATATCCCCAAGGTAACATTGGAATGAAAACAAGGGACATCATTGTTGAAAGACAGTAAAGGGATGGGATGTAATGAGAAATACACTCAGGAAATGCCAGCTAATGCTCAGAGCCCTCTCAAGGTAGTTTTAGCACAGAGAATCTTGAATTTGTTACAACCAATCATCCTGAAATAATTATGGTACTTAACAAATGAAGATTTTATAGCCATCCGCATTTTGTTATATTCTCAACGAAGAATGAAGAAAGGAATACTGCAAAGACAAAATAACTTTCTGCTTAAGATCAATAAAAAGTTAATAAAGTTAAAATAAGACTATAGATTACCTGAGATGTCATTTCAAATGAGTGTCATCTACTTGCTTGGACTCGCTTCTAAAACAGGTCTTTGGAAGCATATTGACCAAATACTAGCTTATTTAGGAGTTTTGTAGCTCACTTGTTGCTACTTTGTTGTTCTCAGACAATCACACACCTACTCAGGGGAGCCAAATGGATGCCATTATCAGAAGGTGTAATACAGAGAGATGCTGTGATGTGGTAGCCTGGGCCCAAAGCAGAAGCACAGCCAGTGTGTTCAGGCCAGAACATCTTACCTCTGTGCCAAGAAAACGAAGGGTATTTCAGATAATTTCCAGACTGGAAGCGCCGTGGTAAGCTAAATGTTCTCACCACCCTTTCAGTACAGCACAGAAGTAGCTGGATGACATAATTAATACACTTTCTATAAGGTGCAAATACTTGTGACACTTCTGTGTTTTCTTCCTATTATTATTCAGAGCCACACTACCCAGCAGCTGCAGCTTCCAGAGAGTCCAGCTGAGGCTCAGCAGTGTGAACTAATCTCTCTGTACCTTCAGGCACTCTTTTGGCTCGTATGTCTCATTCTTGTAGCTTAGCGAAGACAGAAGACGGTCATTGAAGTCTGACTCCCCTGTTTTATGTGAGCAGGCAAACTTAGGCTCAGGAAGAACTACAAGACCAAGTGACAGGATCAACAGGACCTGCGCCTGTTGAAACACTTGCTGTTCTAGTAGCCCCTCCTGCGGAATGAAAAAGGAGAGGGGGTTGTTTCAGTCAGACTTTGCAGGTCTCTTGTATGAGTAGAGGGAGGCAAGAGGGCAATCTGCAGACTTCCCTAGACAGTCTGGGTATTCTCCCCCAGTCAGCATTTTGCTGGCTGGCAGTTCCTCTCCTGTGTTCCTTCCTCACTCATCTGCTCACGCTGCTGCTTGATTGAGCTTACCCACCAATGCTTCATGCTTTTGCCGTGGAGCTATTTAGGAGGCAATACTGCTATTTGCACAGCTCTGCTTATTCTGAAGGTATTTACAGTCTTTTTCTCTTACCATGCACTACTCTTTTCTGTTATTTCTTACTTTCTTACTCTTACTCTCCTACTGCTCACTACTCTCTCTCTTCTCTTTGTTTAGAATTGAAGTGGCATTCAGGCAGACGCTTGAGTAGAAACCCCTGTAAAAAGATTTTGGATTACATCTGCTACCTGCAAGTTTCATGAGTCTTTCTTCAGTAGCCTGGAGTACTGTCTTTCTGTGGATTTGCAGGATGACCAACCCCAAACCAATCTCTCTTCTCACTACCTGCATCTCTGGGGACATTCTGCACACTCAGCCGCATCTTTTTTTAAGCCACAAACACCTCCTCACAGGCTGGCCTGTTAGTAGTGGTAGGAACATTGTACAAACATTTACCTTTTGTTTTCTGACAGTTCTTGATTTCCTGCAGCACTTTCTTGATGGCTGCTTTTGCAGTGTGATCTGATGAACAGATGTAACAGTTTGATAAAGACATACAGTCACAAACACTTTCCTACCACTCCCTAGTTCTTTCAGCAGTTTAGCAGCAATCCCACACATTCTCTAATATTTTCATTCACTCTTTTTTTCTGTTTCTCATTGAGTAGCATCACTTTCATGCCATCACCAGCAGCCCATCTAGCATCAGGATATACACAGTTGCACACTATTTCCATTTTCAATAACCTATTTCTATAAATAACAGGAATCCTTTCATCACACAACATTCTCTTTCATCTTTGTCAGTCACTGATTCTAGTCCAGTGACCTTCTCACTTCCCTTTATAGTGAGCCTATTTACAAGCATAAACCATTTCTTGCTTTCATCTCACTTGCCTTATCCATCTCCGTTCTCTTCCCTTGCAGGGACGGTGTCACATCTCACTGCTGTGTTACCTCTTTATTTGGACCTGGGCTTATGTCTTTTTTTTCTCTTCCTTTCACCCCTTCACAGAGGTGCCTAGAGTAGGATCATAGAAATACAGAATCATAGAATGGTTTGGGTTACAAGGAACCTTAAAGTTCATCTAGTTCCAACTCTCCTGCCATGAGCAAGGACACTTTCCTCTAGATCAGGTTGCTCAGAGCACTATCCAGCCTGGCCTTGAACAATTCCATGGATGGGGCATCCACAGCTTCTCTGGGCAACCTGTTCCAGTGCCTCACCACCCTCTCAGTAAAGAATTTCTTTCTCCTATCTAATCTAAACCTGCCCTCTTTCAGTTTACTGCCATGAGCCCTTATCCTGTCACTACTTTTCCTTGTTAAAAGCCCTTCTCCATCTCTCTTGTAGCCCCCTCTAGGTTCTGGAGGGTGCTCTAGTGTCTTCCCAGATCTTTCTCTTCTCCAGGCTGAACAACCCCAGCTTTCTCACCCTAGAGAGGTGCTCCAGTCCTGTGATCACCTTTGTGGGTCTTCCCCGGACTCGCTTCAACAAATCCACATCCTTCTTGTGTTGGGTACTCCAGAGCTGGATGCAGCTCTGCAGGTGGGATCTCAGCAGCACAGAGCAGAGGAGCAGAATCCCCTCCCTTGCCCTGCTGGCCACGCTGCTGTGGATGCAGCCCAGGACACGTTTGGCTCTCTGGGCTGTGAGTACCCATGGCTGGGTCATGTCCAGCCTCTCATCCACCAGCACAACCAAGTCCTTCTCAGCAGGGCTGCTCTCACTCCATTCTCTGCTCAATTTGTATTCATGCTTGGGATTGTCCCAACCCAGTTGCAGGACCTTGAACTTGACCTTGTTGTACTTCATGAGGTTTTCATGGACCCACCTCTCAAGCCTGTCATTCCTTCCCTCCAGCATGTTAACTGCCCCACACAGCTTTGTGTTGTTGGCAGACTTGCTAACTGGGAAATTCAGAATTTTGACATTTCTCCCTGTGGAAGAAAGCACAAAGTTAGGACAAGTGAACCTCAGCCAACATCATGCGACTGCTACAGATTATAGTTATGTTATTTGATCCTGTGAGATTCTTTCAAATTCTTTTGCAATGGTTTCTGAAACATCAAGTTCAATTTCATTTAAGTGTTAAATACAGCTGTGACTTCTTTTCCTTTGTTGTAAGCAGTATGCTACACATTCTTGTGTAGAAAAAGGGAGATTTCTGATTGAAGAGCAGCTCAGCATGTTCCTGTAATTAATACAGGAGAAAACTCAAATCTTAGTTCAGAAATGCTCGAATACCTTCAAACACAGAGATGTTCTGACAGCTGAGCATCCAGTGGGAATTCTGGATAAGAAATAGATACAAATGAAGTAATTTTTCTTCAGGCCTTTGCTAATGAGTACAATGGATGAGTGAAGCAGGCAGCATATAACTCAGCCAAATGGTACACAGGTCACAGGGTCACACAGCTTGCTCTCTGGCAGCAGTAAAATAATAGAATCACAGAATATCCTGAGTTAAAAGCGACCCACAAGGATCACTGAGTCCAATTCTTAGCCCTGCACAGGACCATCCCCAAGAGTCACACCATGGGCCTGAGAGCATGGTCCAAATACTTCTTGAACTTTGTCAGTGCTGTGACCACTTTGGGGAGCCTGTTCCAGTGCCCAGCCTCTCTCCGGATGAAAAACTTTTCCTGATATCCAACCTAAACCTCCCCTGACTCAGCTTCATGCCATTTTCTTGAGTCCTGTCATGACTCATGAGAGTGAAGAGATCAGTGCCTGATCCTCCTCTTCCTCAAGTGAGGATGCTGACTTGGAAGAAAGATTGCCAGAACTACATAGGGATTAATCTATTAATCTATTAATCTATTCCTCTTCTGGAAGAGGCCAAATGCTACATAAATTTGAGTTGCTGCTCCACCACACTGATTTTTGTCATATTCAGACTGGTTGTCATGACATCTATTTATTTTCATGTCTTTTAGGGCGTCTCAGTCTAAGAGAGAGATATAGGACCCAAGACAGAAATCCCAAAGTTGGGGACTTGCAGGTGCTGGTTTGGGGCACAGTCCAAGGTGGCATCTAGAGCAGGTAAATAACTAGACTATTCATCCACTTAAATCTGTTGTGTTCAACACTGAATGGGAAATTGTTTTGCCTGTAATTAGGATGGCAAAGGTGCCCCTGAAGTCTTTGTGCATTATATTATTCATTTATTTTTAACTGGGTGGCTGAGGTGGACTTCTCAGCAGAATAGATAACTAGGGAATTTATAAAAAACTGTTTGCATAAAGCAGCATGTGAGTAATTTCCTTGGTGAAAGCACCTTGGCTGTGCTTGAAAATAGCTGCTTGTCCCTGACAGTCAATGTTCTTGGCTAGTTCTGTATCTGTATATGGTGATATGATATAGATGCCTGTGTCTAAGCAAGAGCTTTACATTATCCCTTAATTGGCGACTGCTTAACATTTGTATCAGACAAAAATAAAAGGCTTTGTAGTGTGACCTTTGAAGTAATTTCAAATTGGTATCAGGCTTTTATTTTTTTTTTTAATAAGACAGCTTCTGATTTTGACCATTAAGTAATTTGGACTTTAAAGTTAGGATTTTAGTGTCTGGATGATGTGTCTGGAAGCAGTCAGGCAAGGGGTTGCCTACATACTGTAGTTTAAAATGCGCAATTAATGATTCCAGCAAGTTAGAAGACACAGGAAGTGGGTTTCATTCTCTCTAGATTTAGTTGTCTGAAAGGATCTAATCTATTTTGTCCCCACATTTTCAGCCAATGAAGAAATATGGCCTCTTGAAAACACAGTATACCCTGACCAAAGCAGGTGTCTAATTGGTGTCAAAATGATGAATCAAATGTCAAAGTACTCCGAAGCTTCATGTTTGAGTTATGCAAGATGAATTGCCTTCTGGAATTTCCTGCCTTGGTCCTCTGACAGTGAAACTTAGACAGCTGTCTAAGTGTGCTGATGGTTGCACTTAATGTGCTGAATCCCTATCAGAAATGATAACTATGAAAATACTGCCCAAACTACATCTGTTTGGTATGTTTGGCCCTCTGTACTGCTAACACTGTTTAAGAATGAGGGATCAACTGAACAGTCCTTCTGGGAGGAAATGTTCCTGGTTTCTGCTCCTAGGGATGTAAGGAATGTAAAGCCTTTTTCTTTGCATCACAAGCTCAACAAATTGGAATTTTCACCCATAGCAGCATCTGTTGGCATAATGGTGCACCAGGTTAGTTTTTTTCAACAAGTGTAAACCACAGTTTAAAGCTAGAGCCAGGTATATCTTTATGTTGAGTAAACCACAGTTTGTCTTTCTATTGAGATTAGAATATATTTAAGCACTTAAATTTTCCAATTTGCAATTCCCTTGCATAGGCAAACTTCTCTACTTCAGCTATTGTTGTGAGAATGAATTTTTAAATATTTTTTAATCTCTTTGAGTGGTAACTGAAATATATGAAAGCATCACACAGTAGGATGAAGCACTGTGCATTGTATGGGTGTGTATTTAAGGTCTGTTAAAGTACTGTCATAGCAGATATAAATACACTGAAAACTATTGTGCACACAGGTACACTCTGAAGGAGGATGTTTTTTAGCAAATTGTTTCTGCAGAGGATTTCATGTTTTCCATAAATAGGTAAATAAATTTCAAAAACATGAAAACCCCCAGATGATACTATATATAATCCAAAATGCAGATAGGCTTTTGTTCATAGCACATTTCTTGAGTCAGCAGGGTTCTAGAAGGATGCCCAGCCTCCTTTGGTGAGAAGACACCAGAAGCAATCTGAGATGTGAAAGATTCCCACTTGGGCTTACAGAATGGCCTGTACAGTGTCATGAAGAGATGAAAACATTCACCACAGAAACTACATCACCAGGCTGGAGAAAACAGTGTGAAATCAATTTTAATTTGGAATCTTGTGTTTTGCAGTGCCTCAGGAAAAGGAGCTGTAATGGAAGCACATGGGCTTTTTGTAATGAAGACCTCTGCGAGTACACATTTTCATTTGCCACTCATCTTACATACTTGTACATGACTATACCTGCCAGACACAGCTGGTCACATATCTGCAGGTATACAAGCTATAACTCTGAGAACATTTAAATGTGTGCCTAATATAAATAGTGCTAATAGTACCATTGATGCATGCTACTGCTTAAGTGGGCAGAATTAAAGTAGGTGCCTAAAGGCCATAGATTACACAGGATCTTAAAAACTTACCTCTTCACACAGAGTTGCACTGGAGAATTACATGTCCTGAGTGAGTCTGCAGAAACACCCCAGAACTGCCCACCATGCCCCAGAAGTGCAAAAAGGTCACAAAAACACCAGAGGGACAGCAAGCTACTTTTAGCTAAAAAATCATTAAAACCAAAGTACTACTATCAGACTGTCTCCTCAGGTAAATTATCACTAAATTTAAAATAAATCATATAACTTTTCCAGCTCTCCATAAAATGGATTGATACAGTTTTAATTCTGTGGAGCTGAGGTGTTTTTCAGCTGCATGCATAACTGAAGACTAAATACTGCACACAAATTATTAACCCAATTAAACTTTGAATGTAGTAGTAAAATGATTAGTTTGGGTTCTTTTTTTTTTTTTTTTTCTGTTTTGGAATGCTATTTAATTTTCATAGTGCTCTCCTCTCCTCACATATTTCTTCTTTTTTTCTTTGCAAGAGTGGCTTTTGGGGTGAAGCTTGAATCCTGCTGTAGTGGATCTTCTCTTATACACTTTGCATTAGCAATTTCCTGCTTCACTGCTCCTCCACTATGAGACAAGCTTTAAGATTTAGTGATCTTATAGCTGAGTTGAATAACAGCACTTCCATTTCCTTTTACAAAAATTGGCATCTCTCTTGCCCTAGTCATTCAGATGCACCTAAACAAGAATTGCAACAGAGAAAGGAAAAAGTAACATCAGACTTTTTAACAGTGGCTCTTAGGCATCTGTATTTTTTGGAATATAAGTACAAACAAGTTGATGCATTTGAAGGGGATTTTTTTCCTTCTTCACGTCATTTTATTCCTTTGCCATTGGTTTTACTAGCAGAGAATGTGGTTTGTAGAGGCTTTCCTTATGTAGAAGCTGTAACACAGTGGTGATCTTATCTTTCTCTGCAGCTTTTCTACTTCTATTAAAGCCATTTGCTGATAGAGGAGTAGACCTGTGCACAGTCAATGATGGGGATGTAGTAACCATTTGTGAGCAATGTAGTTCTTGTACTCCTGTTTTCTGACTTCTTTGCTCCTTTTTTTTTTTTTTTTTGGTATTAAATGCTTAAGATCTGTTTGTCTTCATGATTCCCACAAACTATTAAGTTGAACTTTCCACACATCTCTTTCCTGAGTGGAAAAAATTTGTTTAGAGCACATGTTTAAAGGTTCTACCTTTTAATTTACTGATATTGAACTTCACTTTACATTTTGTTGCCAGTCTACATACCAGCCACTCGTAAATGAGGTCCCTTTGCAACTTTTCACTGCCATCTTAATTTTTTTACAGCCCTGAATAATTTGATATCATCATGATGTGCCAATCTTGGCACATCAGTATAGTGTTCCTTCCAGACCATTTGAAAATCTGCTGAGCACCAAAAATGCCTACCTGGATCCCTGTGAGCCCCTGGCTCAATCTCCCTGTTGTGAAAAATTTTAATTCATAACAAGAACTCTACCTTCCTCCAGGCAAGCAGACAATTTTTAAAGCCCTTATGGAGAAAATTTAACCTAACTTTCACAGAAATTCTCACATTTCTACTGCACTGCAGTATCCTTGTTTACATATTAATTGACTCTTCAAAGAAGTGTGAAAAGATTCAAAGATTTATGAAGCATGACTTTTCACCATGAAAGTCATACTGACCCTTCCCAACCTATCATGTTTATTTCTGAGTCTATATATTCCCTTATTTAATGTACTTTCTACAAATTTACCCAAGACGGAAAACAGATTTACTAGGTTCATATCAACAACTACTTAAAAAAATTGGCATCAAACTTAACATCTCTGGTACCAATACCAGTGTATGTTTTCAGATGTGAAATGGAGTTGGCTCTTCAGCAATTTCATACATTAATTCCTTTACATGTCCTGAGTGAATATTTTTTAGTTTTGGAACCTGATTTTTTACAACTTATTTTGTAATTTTTTTCTGTATTATTTTCTTCTAACATTTCAGTTTGAGACAGGTCATCATATTCTTATCCCATATGAAGTGCTCTGTTGCCTGAGCCTCCCTCAGATCCTCCACCATGAACAGTAGTGGAAAAATTCATTAAACATTTTCAGCCTTATCTTCCATGAGCATTCCTTTTGCATCTTGATAATATATCTGCCTGACTAACTAGCTGGCTGCCTTCCTACTTCTGAGGTGTTTAAAAGGAGTTTTTTTTTTTTTTTTTTTTTTTTTTTTTTTTTTTATGAAACATTTTTATGCCTTCAGCAAATTGCTTCTAAATAGTATTTTGGTCTTCCTTGTGGTTTTCTGTAAACTTTCCAGTTTTTATGATCTCTTTTCCTCACTTGGATGAAACTTCTTTTTCTTTCCTTTTTTTTTTAAACTTTTAAAATCTTTCTTCACCCTGTTGTTCACTCTGACTTGTGATTTTGTTCCTTTTAAAACTTTGTGATAGTAATTACTGTCTTTTTTATAACTAGCCTCTAACAGGACATCTTGAAACAATTTCCACACCATGCAAAAATTTGTGCCCTTTTGCCTCTTTCCTAGCTTTCTCTTTTTTAGGGAGTTCTCTCTTTTGAAGTCAAATACCTTTCACATTAATTCTTTCAACGCATTTGCTCCTATGTGCATAGTCACTGTGTCTGTAATATAAGGCTGTATTACATCCCTTTTGCAGCCAGTTTGAAGTAGGCCACTGCTTGGACCTGAATCAATAATGGCTTTTTCTGGTGGGGGCTCTCCAAGCTGTTAGGTCATGTAATCATAAGTGGGCAATGTCTACAGTGTTTTCTAAGGCAGTCCTGAGAAGAGGACACAGGAGGTACCTCTGACACCATTCTGCACAACAGCAGTTCCTGGGAATCTTTAACCTCTAGGAAGGTTTCTCCAGACTGTTAATAGCTCACTGACCTGCTTTGTCGCACGTGTTATATGATCCCATCCTGCCACTGTGATGAAATGGTCCTGCTTGGTTTATCCACCAGTATCTTGCAGCAGAAGGAAGGAATGTCTGAAGTAAATGAAGATTCAGAAACAGAAGTCTTTCCCTGGAGTATTTAGTCCAAGGAGGAGGAAGTTGTTATCTAGTACCAAACATTTATTCCTTGTGACTCCTTGTTAGGAAGGAATCCTTATTTTTCATTTCCCTGGCTATGGCTGTGAACAAAGAACAGATTCTCTCAGTTAGTCCTCAAAATCATGGTGCTTTCAGGCTGTGTTTGTCAAGAGTGTCCCAAAGCTCTGAATGCTCCAGCATCCAGCCCATCCCAGGGTACTTTCTCAGGAAACCAGGTACTGTTTGTTCTCAGCTGTCAGTTCTGGAGCAGGGTATCTGCTGCCTGTAAAAGGACTGGGAAATTACAGGTGCTCTGGGTGTTTGAATCACCTTGGATCATCACCATGGAGGTGAGGCATCTCTGCTTCCAGGGGCTGTCATGCATATAGTCCTTTCTTAGTAAGAATTTATGAGTCCTCTGAGGGACCGAGTGGAGAGAGCCTCCCTTCAAACAGGATGGAAGTCAGATACCATACACAGTCATTAGCTCTGGAGTGGACTTGGTGAAGAGGAGTGCCATTTGTTTGGATAGAAGGAGAGAGGTGTAGTACTACAGAGTTGGAAAGAGTATGTGCTTTTTTTACAGATATTGACTTCTATTTATTAAAAAAAAAAATTAGAACTTCTCTATAACTGTTTCAATTAATTAATTAATTGGTTCTAGTTTGGTTTTTTCTTCCTTCTTACACAGATTTCAGCTATTCCAAAGAGTTCCAAAAATTAACCTTTCTGCCTTTTCTGCTTTCTTAACTTTGCTTTTCAAATGTATATTTTCTCTGTCTCTATGTCAGTTTCAGAGTACACTTCCTAGCCAAAAAGATTACATTTTCTCCCTTTGATATTGATACTATCATGATCCAGAGCTACCACATCCTCTTTGATGTTGTATAAGAAACTATCTAGAAGCCTTCAGAGGTCCTGTGCTATGACATGCGGCATACAAAACACTGGCCAGGTTTCCATGGCTTTGGAAACTAGATTATCTGTGTACTTGACAACTGAATCTTTCTGTAGTGTAACTCTTTTACAGTGAAAGCTAGATTCCTTGACCACTGAGCGATATCCTTGGTGAAAAAGAATACATGGACATCCTAGGGTTAAAGATGTCCATCTCCATGTGCTGGAGAAATTTGCTCCTTTTCAGATGAGTGGAGCCCTGATGTAGGACTGTTCAGTAGCACAGGTGCTGTAGCCCACAGCTGGGACTGTGCTGTCTCCACGTGTGTTGGTGGTGCTCTCCTGTCTCCCTGAGATCTTGCCATTTGTCACGTTTGCCAGGGCCAGGAGCTCCGTTGCTGTGAGCACACCCCATCTGCTCAGAGGGCAGATAATTGTACAGATGATACCTGTGCATTAAGTGAATCAAGTAGCTTCAGCTCTCCTTCTGGTCTCATTAGATAGTTTGCTCCAAGCTTCTACAAAGGAGATAGTTAATTAAGGGTAATTAATCTACCGTTGCAGTGCCCAGCACTCAAATGGAAACCAAACAGCAACCTATTTATCACTCTTTCAGACCAGCTTTATACTGAATCCAGTTAAATATTGTTAAAGCTGTGGATTTGATTCAAACTAGGAATTTGAACTACCATGCTCAAGGATTTGCTAAATTTTAATCAGTGGTGCTTAAACTGAACAAATTCTAAAACTGTACGTCTGTTTTGTCTAAGTACACCGTACCATGGTGGCAAAGTTTTAAATTAGCTGAACTTAAAACCTAGTTGAATTACGCAATTCCCAGCCTGTCTCGAATTTAAATGTAATTCCCCCATAAGACTAGCTGATCTGTAGAATTCAAATTTACTGAACTTATTTTACTGCAGTGTTTGAAACTTGTCAGCTCAGGAAAGCAGATTTTATCCTGAACAGTCTGTTCTTATTGTGGAATATATATTTTATACTATATATCTAAAAGTGCAAACAACCTGAACTTGAAAAACATAGTACATTCATGTTCTGATGTGTACATAGAAGCCGATGTAGTTAGCATGTGCTTGTCTTAGAAGAGTATTGTCCTTCATCTTAAAACTGTCCTCCTCTGAAAAGACAAAAATGAGATCTGCAAGCTTCAATTTACCTGGGGAGCTGGAGTGATCGTGGCCACCTTGCTAGATTTAAACACCATTGCTGTTTAAATCAGGCTTCTGTCAGCTTCTGATAGTCTCCTTAAATCTATGTGTAGAAATAAAACCATGGACACATCTTATGTCCTCAAGAGGAAGATGAATCTTCTGAAAATGTGCTTCTTACAATTATATTTTATGATCCTATTACCTTATGAGTGGTACACTACATAAGCTCAGCACCTTTGAAAATAACATAATATATACTATCGACAGATGACAAGAAACGAAAGATTTGTCAGCACAGATCTGTGAGAAGTATAGGATGAAAAGTAAAAGATGGATCTGTCTGTAGAGTAATTGGTTGACTCTCCAAAACAGGAATCCCATTTTAAAGCCTACTGTATGATGCTTGCCTGGCACTGCGTGACCATCTGAGACATAATTATCCAGGACTGATTTTGATCTTATTAGTACATTCTGCCTTAGCATCCTGCAGATTATTTTAATTCATGTGTCATTTGTAGGTTTCATGGATTTTCACACTCATGGAAATTGAGCCACTTGGTTCCCCTTGGTTTAATTTTTTTGTATCCTCCAAATGTCCTTGCTGTCACTGCAAGCCTTGTACAGCTGAGATGGGCAGTTTCACAGTAGGATGCGAGGTTAACCAGCCTGGGGAACTGGACTGTCCCCCCCAAATCACAGCTCACAGGACCAGTCTGAGTATGAGCTCGTCTGCAGCTCTTGCCAGTGTCACTACCACTCTTGCTGACATCCTTGTGCCTTGGACCCTTTTCCTTTCCAAAGATATGCCTTCCCTGTTTAAAGCTATTATGTTCTGGGATATGTGTCAATGAAATCAGCCAGTCTTATTTTGGGTGATGTATATCTCTTAACTTCCAGCTTTAAGAACTCCACTTACCTGTTGGTGGAAAGCACTTACCACCAAGGTACTCTATGTGTGTGCAAGGAGTCCTCATGGCAGCATGAAAGGGCTCTGCTCAGGAGCCATGATCCTACTGCTCTGAGTGTGATGTGATAACACAGAGTCAGACTGCAGCAAGGCAAATCCCGGTGGGCTTAGGGAAATCTTCACAGGGAGAGTAGTCAAGACTGGAACAGCTGCCCACATTTGGTGATGTTTGCCTATGTTGATGGATTCAATTACATTGTAAAATAAGAATGGTGGTTTAAAAAAAAAAAATCTCCTTGGTGCTAAATTATACGGTGTAACATAGAGCAATGCTTATGTGCTTCGACATGGCCTATTGCAAAGCCTCCCTTGGAGTCTTTCTGCACACTGCTTTGGGGGACACCCTTAGAGTAACACCCAAATAGCATTAGGTGTGATGGGTGCTACTGTCTACCAGCAAAAGCTGACATTTTCTTGTGGCAGGGGCAGAAGTTAGGGTAATATCTAAGATGAAAACACTCTTCCACCTCTCAGCTTATTATGTTTATGGACTGCTGCATGGATAACTCGGATGCTTTTGCTTGGTGAGGGTAATGTTGGACGCCTTTTGCGGTATTACACTGCGCCACAAGGTGGCACTGGAAGATTGCTATAATCCAGCGCAATTAACACCATCACCCCGCAGTCTCCGACAGAGAAAGCACAACTTTTTGTATTAAATCATGTAAACCATGCGAATTGATTATTTTTCTTTCTTCTGATTTTTGGATTCACTAAAAATTTTTAGTGAAGTTTTCTGAAGAGTGAAAGGGAAATGTGTCTGTGTGCAGTGTAGCTACTGCAAAGGTACAACAAACTAACTCGACAAATAGACATCTCTTTGTTTTTCAACATGTATTCTTTACTACTGGCGATCCTAAAATCTGTCTCTGTTTTTGTAACGAAGTGTTCATACCTCAGCAGCCACTGCAATTCAAAAGAGGGAATTTAATTTCCTCTGTAATTTCTTTGATATGTTGTCTGAAGCTTTCTCTTCCCTTATAAAGTTGAAAATCTATTTCAGGTTTTTCTCAAATGTGAAAGTTCTTCCAAGGTTTGTCCCCTTCCAATAGATTTCACAATATTCTAGTTCAAAAATCTCACTTGGTTTTAATACCAGATGTAGGCTTGGGTAAAGAAAAACAGTTAATTACTGTATTTCTATTACAGGGGAAAGGTGACACATTTTTGCATGGCTTTACAAAGTATATAGCTCCTTCCCATATAGCCGCATTTCCTTCTGATCTTCTGAATATTGAAAATATGGAGGCTGGTTCGTAGCTGAGTAAAGGAACAAGATGTCGCTCATTTGAGCGGGCTATTGTCTAATTGCGGACTGTCTTTTACACCTGTGCCTAAGAGACTGCCCTCTAGCTAACAAAGAAAATAAAACACGTGCCTTTTTAGTCCTAATTACTGTAGCTGCGATGTAAAATCTTGATAATGAAGTGTAAACAGCCTTGAATGGTTTAAAAAATATTCCTTGCTGGTCTTAAGACCTGACCACATGAAATAATGTACTTATTCAGGGACTTAGAAAAAAATTGTCTTTAAAAATTCTTGTTGCTGCAAGACATATCCAGAGGAGACTTCTCACAAAATCTCAACTCCACCTTGTTCAAAGGAAAACGCAATGGTTTGATTTATCTGATGATGAACAGACTGGTCACCCAAATTTACAGGTCTAAAACATGAAAGGCAGAGTTTTTCTGCATAGTTTCCTGATAGCTCATTTTGCCTGGTAGGTAAAACAATATTAAGTTATTCGTTATGAAAGGTAAAAAATCCCCCTCAGGTTCTGCTACTCACTGAGCTCGAGGCAAAATCAGTGTGGTTGTTAATTTACAAACTCGCCATGAATCAGAAGCAACGTGAAAGGCTGCAGAGCTCCACAAAACACACTTAACACTCACTCAGAAACTGGTTTCTTGCTAGCTACAGCCAGTGGCAGCTGTATTTGACATGAAGGGTCCAGTGTCTGAACTCTTTTATCCGAGACCATTTATCCTTTTATCAGCTGCTTTCTCAAAAGAGAATAAGGTTCCTTTTGGGCACAGCAATTCCAGTCATTTACCACCTGTACTTCCCTTCCTAAGGTCAACAGAGCTCTTTATTGCAGCGTGTAAAAGCTGTAGCCCCAACCTGGCTCCCCGTGAGCAGATGAGCGTGCAGCAGCAGACCCAGCACCCGCTGCCTCTCAGCCTGGCACCAATGTGCTTGCCACAAACCCCAAGGGGTGGCAGGGTGGGTGGAAGGAGCTGCCCCCAGAGCCTTCAGTGTGATGGCTCCAACATCAAGAGCCCGACTGGGTATACACCCTAATGTCCTGCCCTGCCTGGCTGCTGCTGCAGCCACCACACAGAGTGACAAGTAAATTCTGGCTTCAGGACAGCCTTGCTGTTGGGTGTATGCAGTCAATACAGGATGAAGGAGAAAAAAAAGAGGCAGAGGGAAAGATACTAAGCAGATCTGCCTTCAGTGGCCTTAACACCGCATCAGAGAGTTTGTTCCTGCTTATAATACAGTGAATGGAGAATAGTTGGTTGCTGCTTCACAGGGTGTGACTCCACAGGGTCTTTTTGGCACATACGATGTAGAGTCGGGATGTCCTACCCTGGCAGGCTTTTTAGGGTGAAGTTTTGCCATTCTTCCTCATTCTCTGTGGAGTGTCCTTCTGCCCTGAATGCTCAAGGTTTATGCAGCCCTCTGACTCAAGCCCTGAAAAGGAAACTGCTCCCAGGAGCCAAGGGCAGGTGCTTCGACAGTGCCCTGGGCTGCAAACATCCCTCCTTCCTTTGGCTCAGCAGGCAGCCCAAGAAGCCTTCAGGGACTTCCCTGCTCTCTTCCTCGCCATCACACTGAAAGAAAGAAAACTGGCTTTGCAGACTCTCCCCCACATCAGTTTCTGCTTCAAGACAATTTAACTCTCATATTTTAGCTCTTTTGTATAAAGCCTTCCCAGCTGACATGATATACATTGTGTTATTTTGCAGTTAAAACCCATAGACATAAAAATTTTAGTAAAACTTTTGTTACCAAGTTTTATTTTTCCAACAAGTATTGCTGTCAGCTAACAATCCCTAGAGTAGTCATCATGAAATATTCTAATAATTGGATTTTAATTAACCAATTCACTTAGTCCTACACTATTTTTGAAATCTAATTATGTCTTCAGGAAACTCACCCAAGTTGTGGTATTTTCTGGACAATATACAGACTTAGTACAGACTCCTTTCTTACTTTAAATTCTTTTTCTCCACTTCTTATAGCTATTATTAAAACTCTTCTATTTCCTGTTGTCGTGGTTTGATGACACCTGTATTGTCACTGTAGAACTTTTTCTAGATCTAATGGATGAAATAAAAGTGAAATGCAAATAAAAATCTCTACTATAAATATTATGTTGGTAAAGAAGTTCCCTATGCAATGAAAGTTAAAAAGATTTCTTACTTATTATATTCATGATTTCCCCCCCTCCTTGAATTAAAAGGCATTATTAATGAGAAAATCCTGTAGATAAACTTGGCTGTAAATTTTATTCATATAGGTTACAATTTATGTCTTACCTCATCTCAAATATTTTTTTTGCAAAATCCTGAGTATATACATGCAAACTGAGTGTCACCTGGACTGTCTCGTGAAGCCTGTAGGCTTGCTCGTGTTTATATCACAGAAGTGCTGAGTGGTCCAGACACAGCTGTTTCTACATTACCTTTTAGTCTTTGATGCTGAACGTCACATCTCACTCCAGCGAGGTGTGAATCCTCATGACATAGCATCAGGAGAAATAGTTAAGAACACCATGAATACAAGGTACTTCTCTTGAAGTGGTTGGAGTATTCCTGTATTTTTCCATATGGGATACAGAGAAACACCACTTTGTGGTATGCCTTTGACTGTAAGTAGGCAGAAACCAATGTAATAAAAATAAAAGTCTCACAGAGATATTTTTATATTTAGAAAAGAGATGGTACATACAGTCATATTCTGACCTTGAAAAAATGGAAATAAAATGTGACAAGGGACTCTGTAGTATTTATACCAACCATAAAAATACTCTGTTCAAACATGAAGATTTCCTTGAAACAAAAGAAATCTATTTAAAATGTGAAGAGGGGAAGGGATAAGAAGAGAAGGTCTGATGAATTAATGGCTGGCAATATGAAGAACATTTCAATAAGATTATTTACATGAGTGATATGAGGCATCTGGTCCATGCACTGTATAGTACAAATATAGAAAAGCTGTGGAGGCCATAATCTGTCATCGTAGTGCATATGCAACTCCAGCTGAATTCAATAGTACTTCAGCTTGCATATAGATAAGATACGGGAGTTGCACATGCACTACATATGTACTATACAGTTACAGGCTGGACACTTCATATCACTCATGTAAATAATCTTACTGAAGTATTCTTCATATTGACAAACACTGATCCATCAGACTTTCTCTTCTTATTCCTTCACCTCTTCACATTTTAAATAAATTTCTTTGTTCTCTGGCCCACCTTTCCCTTCTTTGCTTTGCTTTCTTTTTTTCCCAAGCAGTTTATTTCCAAAATAAGAAACATGGCCTCTGTGAATAGGATTCCACGGGATTCAGTTCTATTTACTATTTCATAAATAACTGTCCATGTTTAAACTGGTTAGCTACATTGTGCAGTAAGTTTAGAACAATCATTTGATATTTATCATTACAGCATTCTTCTAGTGCCTCAAGCAATTAAACCATGTGCCCATCTTCCATTGGAACCTGTAGCAGTTATTAATCACTTGCCATTGTCTTTGGATTTTCTGCTTCTGACCCTTTCAGTTCTGCAACCCAGGACGCTATCTTTGCAGAAGCAGGGAAGATATCTAAAGGTTAGAATGCATTTCCAAGCTGTAAAAATAGTCCCATTGCGTTCTAAAGTCTAATTGGTCTTTTTCAAAGTCCATTACTAAGCCCAGAATTTGTGATTCTTTAAAACCTCACTAGCTGATACTGCTTTGAAGAGGACTTTATTGTTAAGATTGCAAACAGCATCCAAATGGTTGAAATTAAAATTCACTTATTCACTTTAAAAAATCTAATATTCCACTTAAGCTGCTGCACCAATATTACAGAATCAAATGAAATTCAAATGACTGTATCCAAAAATCTTAAATGTCAGATTTTCATATGCATTTTATCATTTTATTCCCTTTGAAAAAGTATCACATGTTCACAGCTGGAATACTTTGGAGTTTGCTTATTTTTTTCTTTAATAGTAAAAAGCTTAATCCAGACTCCTATATATTCCTTACTCCTTTCTTCTGGAGTGGCAATGGAGAGAAGGAGCAATTCAAGCAGCATTTCTGAAGGAAATCTCAGTTCCATTGTAGTTAGAAAGTTAGTCCCAGTGGCCTCTGGCTAAGGAGGTCAGCTGAAGGGCAAAGAAAGAAGCCCTCAGTTAAGCCAATGAGACCTTGGATCAGTCTGAACCTTCAGAAAACAGATTCATCCATCCCTAAGAACTTTGCCTTGAGAGCCTGTCTAACAATTCGAATAGATGCCACACAGACCAGGCTGTTTATAGGAGACCTTGCTGAATTTACAGGATGAAGACATTTCAATGGGATGAAGTAAAGAGGAGCCCATGCTTGTGATTCCAGTGGAACCAGGAGCTCCTCCACAGTGGTCCCCTAGAGAAGTTAAGGATCTGGATGAGAAAGACTGGGAGGACCTTCTTCTATTTGACCAGCTGAAGGAGTAATTATTCTCCAAGGACTACTTCCTTGTCACTCTAATATGAAAGCAGTGATCAGAACTTGGGTAAACTGAATCGAGTTGTACACAGAGCTGAATTGCTCCTTCCTGAAGATATTTTGTCTTCTCCAGAAACATGACCTATCGAAATCTGGCAGACTTCGCATTTGCTTTCTCTGCTCCATACTATCCTGGCAATTTCATATCTAAGATAAGAGTAATTGTGCTGGATCTAAACAGCAGCTTATTGCAATGATCAGCACAGTTTATGGTAAGTTTGTTCTATGCAAAGACAGCAATATCTGAGTAGTAATCTCTCTCTCTCACACATCTCTCTCTACATTGTTTACTATGTGTTGTTCTAGCCCCAGACTTATGGAGAAGTAAGAGTGGGAGAGATAGGAAGGAAGGAGTTGCAAGGGAAAAGTCAGCTGTAATTTTTTGTTATTCTTTTGAAACAAGAAGTCCCTAGGCAGCTTTAGCCTGCACTGTAATGCAGAGGCTGTCTGGAGGGGCAGGATGACAGTATGAATCCTCACAGGCTGCACACTTCTGTTCAAAGCTGTGACATGAGCATTCCACATGTCTAGCAGAGTGATGGTGCTGGAAGCATATGGAGGTGTCCATCTTCCAGGTGTTTGGAGCAGAAATGGCTGTGGGGGAGGGCTCTGGTGCAGCTCTTTCAAAGAGTCTCATTACCTTCCCCATTCTTTCCCTGCTCCCCTCTTATTACAATGTTCCAAACTCAGACCCCCAAATTAAAACAGTATTTTACAGCTTGATACTGAAGCCTCAGATCGCAGGTATTAGTTACCCCTACATGCTCTGAGAGAAGCAAGGATTTGACAGGACAACTGAAGTCTTCCTTTTCTTTCTCATTTCCTTCTCTGTACAGCTTACTGGCTTGCTTCTTGCTCTGGCTTTTGGAAGTGATGAATATGAGGTTTGCTATTGAGTTTGGGCATCTGGTAAGGCTGCTCTGTGCTGCTGGTATCCTTCCCTTCACCCTGTCCCAATGTCACACTAGTAATGATACCGCCTGGGGGGTGGAAGAGTGTACGAAAAAATCCATAGAACTCTTTGTAAAGAAGAAGTAAAAAAAGGTCGGTGAGACCTTTCCATTTGTGTGACAGCTGGCAGAATAAGCCACAGCACCCGACAGGGGTGAGCTTTCCAGCTTCACTCCGAGAGGCTGTCCAGCTACAGGTTCCTGCTAGCGAGGGAGAAGCAACCCTTCCATCTCGGAGCCTGGCTCCCGCAGCCGTCACCCAACTGGGCTCCGCGATCCTGCCACCTCCGTGCCTGACTTACCAGGCGGAGCAGCACTGCCGGTGCACGGGACACCGCTGAGGGAGGTGGAAAAACCTGAAATGAAAGGGAAGAAAGCGAAAGAAGGTGCTCTCCCATGCTCCTTTCACGCAGACAGCCGGCTCCCGCGGGCAGGCAGAGAGGGAACGGGCTGTGCCCAGGCAGCAGCGTGGGCAGCAGGGAGGGCAGAGAGGGCATCGCCCGCTCCCGGGTAGAGGCAGACAGCAGGGCCGATAAGTCAGGCAGCACGGGCAGAGCAGGCAGCAGGGACAGGGCAGGATACACGGCAGGCAGCAGGGCGGATAGGAGAGGCAGCACGGACAGGGCGGGCAGCAGGGACAGGGCAGGACACACGGCAGGCAGC
>NW_024581137.1:33185951-33188152 GCF_017639235.1 Corvus kubaryi | reverse complement strand
CCCCCCCCTCCTTCCCCCTCCACTGCTCTTTCTCTCTCCCCAAGCAGTGAGGCTCGGACAGTGCTCGGCTCCAGCGCTTTATTTTAAGATGATCGACCAAGGTCTTTGCAGATAGATTTTATCTGAAGTTAAATAGCAGGCGCTCGCCGCTCTCTCGCCAATAAGTCATTTTTAATAGAGACAAATCGCACTGGACGCCCCGGAGCGCCGGTGCCGCCGCTCCTGCCCGTGCCACCCGCCGAAGGCGAGCGGGCAGCCCGGGCAGCTCCCTCCTCCCGTAAGTGTCCTGCTCGGCGGACCCAGAGCGCGGCCGTGTGCGGAGAAGGGGAGGCGAGGGGGGGAGAGCCTGCCAGCCGCCCCGCCGCCCTGACAGTGCCTGCGCTGGATGCACAGCGGCCGCGGGACAGCTCGGCGCGGAGCGCGGCGAGGAGATGCGCAGGGGCGGTGGGCTGCGCCGCGGCACTCAGCCCCTCTAGGCTCGCCCATGGAGCGTCCCGCGGAGCCCCGTCCGCCGTCGGATCCCCCACGCCGTACGTATCCCCACCGCGGCCCCCCCGCGGCGGCGGGGCTGTCCGCGGGCCGCGGGGGCGGAGAAGGGCTGGGGCCGGGGATGGGGGTCCTCGCCCGTCGGGGAGCCCCGGGGCGCGGTCGCGGCCCGGGGCAAGGCACGGCGCGCCTTTAGGAGCGGCAGAGGGAGGTGGGCGCTTGCAGGGGTAAGCAGAGCCTGCTCGGGCGTCCCGAAGGCAAAGCTCTCTGCCTCGGCTTTAAGCCCCCAGAAGCACCCGGAGCCCCGATCCCAGCATCTGCTGTCGCCTTCTCCCCGCTCCGGCGCCACTCCGCTACCCAGCTCGCTGCCGGGGCTCCGCGGCCAACTGGCGGGCGGCTGCAGCCCGGTTCCCACCGAGGGCACACAGACAGGCAGGGCTGGCAGTGACATCCTCGGGCCGTCCCAGCTCACACCGCGGGGCTCTCCCGCCCAGTAAAAGGACTGAGCGCCGGGGAGCGCTGCCTATAGGCGGTGTGCCGCCAGCTCGGACCGTGCGATCACTTTGCACGGCCGCTGGATTAACTCGATTTTAATCGTTTTTTGTTTCCCCCACACCCATTCACACACCTCATCTCCTCCTTCTCTCCCGCCCCCCCCCCTCCCCCCTTTCCCTACACACCTCTTTTCCCCCCTTGTGCTAAGGCTAACCTTGTCTTGTGGTCATGGGATCTATAATTTCATTTTTGTCTAGGCTGGTGAGAGCTCTGCTTGTTCTGTAAAGTGGATGTCAGGTGGATCTATGTTCTGGAAGGAACAAAGAGGCAGCGAAAGCAGCGCGGGGGAAGTTTGAGCGGCGAGGATGCAGGCTGTGTACTGGTACGCGGTCCTTCTGCTGCAGCCCACTCTCTACCTGGTGAGTGTCCCCGGCCTCTCTCACGGGCCGGGCATGGGGGAGCTCGTCGGGGTGGAGGGCACCAGCCTGGCGGAGAACGAACAAACTCACGGCAACTACTTGAACCCCGCAGCCAGCCCTGCCCCGTCCTCCCGGGGCTGGGCCGGGGCCGGGCCGGGGAGCTGCTGGTCCCGGCCGGGAAATGTCGGCGGGGCGCGAGCAGTGGGGGCGCAGACCAGTAACATCTCCGCGGGGAAGGGGTGCTCCGCTCGGCCAGGGCAGGGTCGGGGTCTCCCGGGCCGCCTCCCCCGGTGCCACCTCCCGGGCCGGGTCCCTGGGTGTCTGCGTGGGCACCAGAGCGCCGCCACGGGGGCGCCCGGCCAGGCTGTGGGATGGAGGCAACTTCTTGCCCTCGGCCAGGCTGTGGGATAGAGGCAACTTCTTGCCCTCTGCTCCCTCCTGAGGGTGGGAGCCCCTCCGGAAGGGAACCCCCGCGGTGTGCCACTACGGGCGGCGCGGCACAGGCGGGCGGGCACTCGGCGGCGAGCACAGCTAGTATTTTCCGCGTGAAGTGTCATTGACTTTCGTAGCAAATCTCCTTTAAGATTACCGCGGGAACACGAGTAAACATCGGCGTTATCTCCTTTCACACACACACACACGCTTTATTCCCTCTACGATTGCAAGGAACAAAAACCAGGCATACTGCTCCTTTGCAGTCCGCATCCTCTCTCGCCTGTGATGCGTTAAGCAGGCAAACGCTTGGCGGCAGCTCATCCCCGTGTCTACGGGGGAGGGAAAAGACCTTTTTCCAGGAGCGTT
>NW_024581137.1:33184932-33185551 GCF_017639235.1 Corvus kubaryi | reverse complement strand
GCGGGGCCGCGCGCGCTCCTCCCGCGCCCGCGCAGCGCCCGCCGCGCCCGGCCCGGCCCGGCCTGGCCCGACCCATCCCGGCCCGTCCCGGCCCGTCCCTTCCCGTGCCCGCCCGACGTGGCTCCCTCATCGGGGGTCCTGCCCTCGCCGGGCGGTACCACGTCTGCCGCGGGCGCCTCTCCTCCCTGCGAATTTTATAGCCGGGGTGGGGGTGAAGGGGTGGGGGAAAATGGGGAGAAAAGTGCGTGGCAAATAATCCATCAAAAAGCCGGAGCGAGATCGATACGTCGTGTTAAATTTTAAATGTGTTTGCTGGCACTTAAACTGCTCTCGACTCATTACAACAACAGTGCTGGATTTATTCTAATGCGCTGCAGTCTGAACAACAAGCGCATTAATTCTCCTTTAATTGTAAACTGGGAGCATTTGAAAACCATTCAGTGTGCAAATTATGCTGATTCAATTACCGTTTAGTTACAGACTTCATTACCTGAACACTTTTTTTTTCCGAGGGCTTGGCATTGCAGAGCGAAGGAGACGATTTTCAAGTTTCCCTCGAAACAATGCGAAATATGATGCAAAAAAAAAAAAAAAAAAAAAAAAAAAAAAAAAAAAAAAA